>NW_020867118.1:0-46037 GCF_003369695.1 Bos indicus x Bos taurus
AAATCATAGAAATTCAACATCATAGAATCAGCATGTAGCAAAAGCAAGAGAATTCCAGAAAAAAACATCTACTTCTGCTCATTGACTGTGCTAAAGCCTTTGACCGTGTGGATCTCAAGAAAAAACTGTGGAAAATTCTTAAAGAAAAATGGGAATACCAGACTACCTTACCTGCCTCCTGAAAACACTGTGTGCAGGTCAAAGAAGCAACAGTTAGAACTGGACATGGAACAACAGATTGTTTCCAAATTGGGAAAGGAGTACATCAAGGCTGTATATTGTCACTCTGCTTATTTAACTTATATGAAGAGTGCATCATGCAAAATGCCAGGCTGGCTGAAGCACAAGCTGGAATCAAGATTGCTGGAGAAGAAATATCAATAACCTCAAATATGCAGATGACACCACCATTATGGCAGAAAGTAAAGAGGAACTAAAGAGTCTTTTGATGAAGGTGAAAGAGGAGAGTGAAAAAGCTGGCTTAAAACTCAACATTCAAAAAACTAAAGATCATGGTATCCAGTCCCATCACTCATGGCAAACAGATGAGTAAAAGTGGAAACAGTGGTAGACTTTATGTTTCTTGGGCTCCAAATCATTGCAAATTGGTGACTGCGGTCACAAAATTAAAAGACGTTGCTCCTTGGAAGAAAAGCTATGACAAATCTAGACAGCATATTAAAAAGCAGAGACATTACTTTGCTGACAAAGGTCCATATTGTCAAAGCTATGGTTTTTCCATTCGTCATGTATGGGTGTGGGAGTTGGACTGTGAAGAAGGCTGAGCGCGGGAAGAATTGATGCTTTTGAACTGGTGTTGGAGAAGACTCTTGAGAGTCCTTGCACTGCAAGGACATCAACCATCAATCCTAGAGGAAATCAATCCTGAATATTCATTAGAATGACTGATTTATGAAACTGAAGTCCAATTACTTTGGCCCACCTGATGTGAAGAGCCGATGCATTGGAAAGACCCTGATTCTGGGAAAGAGTGAAGGCAGGAGGAGAAGGGGATGACAGAAGATGAGATGGTTGGATGGCATAATTAACTCATTGACATGGCGTTTGAGCTAGCTCTGGAGATGGTGAGGACAGAAAAGCCGCACGCTGCCAGTCCATGGGTCGCAAATAGTCAGACATAACTGAATGACTGAACAGCAACACCATCCATAAAAAACATTCTTCTTCCCAAAAGTTTGTCTGAGGAAAGCGTTATGAAATCCAAGACTAGGAACCTCTACATGTAATATAAGCAGGATCCAGTCTTATAAAAATGATCACTTGATAACCTGGATCAGTATGGCAAATTCATTACAGATTTTTAACTCCAAGCCTCAGATCCCAAACTAACACACACAAAATGTTAGCCTAGAAAAAGTAGGATTGTGTGTTACCATCAATCCAGGAATTTTGAGAAATCCTGAAAATAAGGATAATATAATCATACTGGGTACAGGAAACCATGACAAATCATGTAGAAAAATACAACTAAGGGAGTGGAATAGTTTAATAGGAACTTCAGAATGGAAGAATACTAAAACTCACAGAATAAAAAAAAAAAATCAAAGAAATTTCCCCAAACTCACACAGTGACACTAGTTTTTAGATCTTAAAGGTCCCATAGAATGTTAAATAGATTTAAATAGACAACATTCTTGATGAAATTTCCTAATACCAGGAGAAAGTCCCAAGAGAGAGACAGAAAGAAAGATTACTTGGAACAGAGTCAATATGGTATCACCCTTCAGCAGAAACACTGGTTGCTAACTGACATTAGGAAATCTACTCAAAGTTTTTAGAGAAAAGTATTCTGAACAGAATATTTATCCTAGAAAAACTAACGTCGATTTAAAGAGCAACAAACAACAAAAAAATGACTTTAAGTATGAGAATGTTGCAATAAAGAATTTACAAGGGGATTAAAATTTTAAATGATAAGGCAGTTGGGAAATTGTATTTCCTTTTTGAGAGGAAGCATGATTTTGATAGCCTTTAAAGTAACTCCCAAGAATATCCAGCAAAATTTGTAAAGATGTACACTGAAAGAAGAAAAAGAATGGAGCAAAGGTAGTCTTCTCAACAAATAGGGTGAGTACAACTGGACATCTACATGCAAGAAAATGAATCTAAAGAAGAAGAAAAATTTTTTAAAAAGAAAGTGAATCTACCCACAGACCTTATTCCCTTCACAAAAATTAACTCAAAATGGATCACAGACCTCAATGTAAAATCTAAAATTGAAACATAGGGAAATTTTTATAATTTTTGCTGCAGTTCATGGGGTCACAAAGAGTCAGACACGACTGAGCAACTGAACTGAACTGAACCATATGATCCAGTACTTATGCTCTTTGATATTCACCCTAAGGAGCTGAAAACTTATGTCTGGATAAAAACCTACATAGATGCTTATAAAAGTTTTATTCATAATTGCCAACACCTGGAAACAACCAACACATCCTTCAGTATCCTGATGAATGGATAAATAAACCTTGGTACATTCACAATGGAATATTATTCACTGCTAAAAAGAAATGACCTATCAACCATGAAGAGACATGGAAGAACCTTAAATACATATGACTAAGAAGCCAATAGCATATTGAAAAGCAGAGACATTACTTTGCCAACAAAGGTTCGTCTAGTCAAGGCTATGGTTTTTCCTGTGGTCATGTATGGATGTGAGAGTTGGACTGTGAAGAAGGCTGAGTGCCGAAGAATTGATGCTTTTGAATTGTGGTGTTGGAGAAGACTCTTGAGAGTCCCTTGGACTGCAAGAGATCCAACCAGTCCATTCTGAAGGAGATCAGCCCTGGGATTTCTTTGGAAGGAAAGCTGAAACTCCAGTACTTTGGCCACCTCATGTGAAGAGTTGACTCATTGGAAAAGACTCTGATGCTGGGAGGGATTGGGGGCAGGAGGAGAAGGGGACGACAGAGGATGAGATGGCTGGATGGCATCACTGACTCGATGGATGTGAGTCTGAGTGAAATCTGGGAGATGGTGATGGACAGGGAGGCCTGGCATGCTGCGATTCATGGGGTAAGAGTCAGACACGGACTGAGCGACTGAACTGAACTGAACTGAAGAAGCCAATCTGAGAAGACTACATATATCATGGTTCCAGCTATATGAAATTCTGGAAAAGACAAATCTATGGAGACAGTAAAAGATCAGGATCAGAGGGATGAATAGGCAGAGCATGGAGGATTTTTAGGGAACTGAAAATGCTTGGTATGATACTATAAAGATGTTACATGTCAATATGCGTTTGTCCAAACCTACAGAATGTTCACCAAGAGTAATGTAAACTGTGGACTTTGGGTGATAATGACGTGCTCATGTAGGTCCATCGGTTGTAACAAAAATTAGTACCGGGTTGGGGGAGGGGCGAGGCGGTGTGTTGGTAATGGGGAGGCTATGCATGAGTTGGGGCAGGGAGTATGTGAGAACTCTCTGAAAGTGAAAGTCTTAAGTCTTAAGTGCATGTCTTAGTCCTTTGGGCTTCTATAACGAAATACCACAGACTGAGTGGCTTACAAACAACAAAGATGGATTTCTCACAGTTCTAGAGGTTGGAAGTTTGAGGTCAGGGTGCCAGCATGATTGGGTGAAGGAACCTCTTCCAGGTCGCTGATTCCTCTCTGAATCTTCTCAAGGTGGAAGGGGTGAGGGATCTCTCTGCAGCCTCTTTTGTAAAGACACTAGTAACTTTTACCTCCCAAAGTTACCATTTCTTCATACCATCACCTTTAGGGGTCAAAATTTTAACATATACATTTGGGAAAGGGGCACAAACATTCAGACCACAGCAGTGCATATAATTTCAAGGTGCTGGTAACTGCCACAAGGATGATAAACAAGTTGCAAAAGATGACATGGGCTATGGCGGGTTGGGGATCTCTGCTTCGGCTCTGATGGAGTTGGGGAAGTTCTCTGGACTGAATTTCCAAAGTTGAGAAGGAGACAGGTATGTAAAGATCTGATGATGACAGGTATGTAAAGTATCCCTAGCAGAGGAACAAACATCTTAAGACAGTAATGAACTTGGCATGTTAGAGGGATAAAACCAGGACCAGTGGAGTTGGGATACTGTGAGCCAAGAGAGGGCCAGTAAGGAACAAGTTCTGAAAGGTAGGTAGGGGTGTAGAGCTTTGTGCACTATGGTAAGGAGTTTGGGTTTTATTCCAACTTCAATAGGAAGCTATTTGTAAAACATTGTTATTAAGCTACATTTTATATATCGTAGAATTCACCTATTTCAGGTGTGCAATTCAATTATTATTTTTTAAGTAGTTCAACTAAAGGGTGCAACCATCACCATAAATTAGTTTTAGGATACTTTTATCCTCTCAATGAAACCTCTCATGCCCACTTACAGTTATCACCTGTTTCCACTTAGCCCCATGCAGCTGCTCATCTAATATCTGCTTTTTGAAATGTGCCTTTTCTAGCATTTCATGTAAATGGAGTCATATAATACATAGTATATTCTTGTGTCCAGCTTCTTTCACTTGGCATAATGTTTGTAAGTTTCCATGGCATGTGTCAATAGTTAATGCCTTTTATTGCTGAACATGTTCCACTATTTGGATACACCAGGGTTTGTTTGTCCATTTACCTGCTGACGAACACGCAGGTCGTTCCAGTTTGGGGCTGATATGAATGATGTTGCTATAAACAGTTGCATGCAAGTCTTTGTGTGGACAGATGTTCTCATTCCTCTTGCGTAGATACCTAAAAGCGGAATTTCTGGTTTGCGGGATGGTTTTATATTTAACATTTTGAGAAACTGCCAAATTGTTTTCCAAAGTGGCTGCACCATCTTACATTCCCACCAGCAATGTATGAGGCTCCCATTTCTCAGCGTATTCACCAACATTTGTTGTTGTATGTCTTCTTTATGATAGTCATTCTAAATAAGTATGAAATGATATCTCACTGGGGACTTAATTTGCATTTCCTTAATGACTAATGAATCTGAGAATTTTTTTCTGTCCTTATTACCAACGGACAAGTTGTAAGCAAGAAGGAGATATGATGTAGCTTATGCATTAAAGCTCAATCTGATCACTAAATGGCAGCTCAACTATAGATAGGAGACTAGTTAGGAGACAGCAGCAGTGATCCAGATGTGGGTGATAGTGTCCTGGACTCAGCTTATACTAGTCAAAGTAAAGAGGAGCTAGAATACAGATACATTATGGAGGCAGAGACAACAGAGTTGGCTGTTGGATTGGATGTAGGTTTTAAGTGTGTGGGAAAGAGAAGAAATTAGCTGAACCCCTGTATAGACAGTGGTACCATTTATTGCCTTAAGAAAGGTTTATGGGGCAGCAAATATGGTGATTATACTGGGGGTTGGTAATCAGTACTTATGTTGGTCATGTTACATTTTCTGTGTTAATTATACATCCGAGAGGAAATGTTGAATACGTAGTTGGATATGACTGTCTGCAGCTCATAGGAGAGGTCTGGGCTGGAGACAAATTTGAGAGTCATCAGCACAAGGCCAGTATTTAAAGTCATAGGGGCGAAGGAGAAAAAGGAGAGAAAAGGAGAATAGGGTGGAGAATGAAATCCCAGGGGCATTTCAGAGTTGCTTATAGAGATCAGAGAGTAAGCCTGACGATTTGAAAATTGGGATTAGGGGGAAGGCAGGCTATGGGAAGCCTCTGGAAATACAGTCAGTGGATTAGTGAGTCTATACCTACCTGTCCTGTCCTCCACTGTCGTCACCTGCCACCTGCGGCTGGTGGAGCACTTGAAATATGGCTTATCAAATTGAGATATGTATAAAAGGCACAGTGGATTTCAAAAAATACAAGGAAGAATGTAAATTCTCATAATTTTTATATGATCACATATTAAAAATATTTGGATATACTGGGTTAAATAAAACTATTATTAAAATTAATTTCATCTGTTCCTTTGTAGTTTTTAAATGTGGCTTCTAGAAAATTTCAAATTGCATATGTGGTTCATATTCCATTTCTATTTCTATTGGGCTGCTTTTTTATATTCTGCCCACAGTCCCATCCTGATTTTCATTAAATGCCATTGTAGCATATATATGTACCTATGAATTTATATGAGAATTCCGTACATATCTGCTACAAGTCTTTCTAAAGGCATAGATCATGGGCACAACTTAAAAGAGAAGTGCCAGTCAATGTCTTGGGTATCTTTGGATACATGTGCGATAGACCTACATCTTAGTTAAGACAAGGCCCTGTGGGTCATCTGATCCTTGTTGAACTGTGAAAGTGTTAAAATTCAGGTATCCTACCCTAGATGATTGGAAGACTTAAGATGTTCTTGCTGACTATGAAAAAAATTCGATCAAATAAATCCCTTCTTCCATCTGGTGAAAGGCAACTTGATTAAATGAAGAGAAACTTAATTATTTAAGTAAGGTCACAGTATGAGTGAGAAACTACTTGATTTTTCTTTATCATTTCTGAGATTCTAACATACCACAAAAATCAGTTATATCAAATTCTGTTCCCGTCGGTATTTTGATAAGAGTTTCTCTTTCAAAAAAAAAAAAAATTCTCTTTGATTTGAGATCATAAACTGTGTGGATGCAATTTGGTGTAATTTCCCCACATTTTCCCCTGCCCCCAATGAATAAAATCTTTTGAACAAGGTAATATCCACAAAGGGGTAGAGCTACACAGCTTTTTTACATTTTATAAGGCAGATACTGAGCAGATTTTTATACAGAATTCTGTGAGAACTTTTGTGATCTCTAAATATAGAGTTCTCCCTAATGCTTATTATTAAAATAGCCAACCCTATAGTAATAGATTATTCATCTAGGTCATTGAAGTGCTGGTTGGCTGTTTCACAGAGATGAATTTTCTTAGTGGCTAAGCTTTGCATGGGCTTCCCTGGTGGTTCAGTGGTGAAGAACTTGCCTGCCAAAGCAGGAGATGCAAGTTCAATCCCTGGGTCGGGAAGATCCCCTGGAGAAATAAAAGGCAACCCACACCAGTATTCTTGCCTGGGAAATCTCATGGACAGAGGAGCCTGGCAACGCTACAGTTCATGGGATTTCAAAAGAGTCGTACATGACTTAGCAACTAAACAACAGTAGCAAGCTTTGCACATGTTACTTCTCATAGCACTAAATTTTCCTCCCCAAGCACATCACCCGTTGCTGGCCTGGCTACACTGGCAGAACATGCTTAACACACTTTTCATCCTCACTGCATACCTCAGAGAAACTACTTGTTGTATAAAGACTATTGAAATTGTCTAGAGACTAGGGAGTCTGGTCCCGATATGCCGTTAGCATCTCATATGATTTAGGGAGTGAAACCCAACCTCGCTGGGCTTCAGCATCCTCACCTGCAGAAAGAAGACATCATTCTAAATCAGTAGTTCTTGAATAAAATTCAGCATGCATCAGAGGACTTGTTAAAACACGAATTGCCCGGCACAACCCCCAGAGATTCGGATCCAGTAGGACTAAGTGGGCCCTGAGAATCTGCACTTCTGATCGTCTCCAAAGGGATGCTGATACTGCTGGTTTGCAGACCACTCTGAGAATGGCTGATCATCTCTGCTGTGCCCCTCATAGCTCAGCCTTCTATAATTCCGTACATGTTAAGTGGATGTTTGTTTGTTGGTTGTCTCACTTGACACCGAAATTCCCTAAAGATCTCAGACAGTCTGATAACTCTAAAATAGGATTTCATACAAACCAGTCATCAGAAATGTCAACATCTCTAATTTTGATAAATGGAAACTAGATTCTTTTATTAGCATTCTGAGGTGGTAGATAAAAAACACACCTTGCAGTTTGGAAAAAGATAAGTCAGTATTAATTTCTTTTCTCAATGTACCAATTACTGCTTCTCCACATAACCACTACATTTCAGCTGAAATATAAATCTGGAAAAACATGCAGCAGACCCTAATCACTCCCTACACAACATCCTCTGGAGTGGCAGCTTTTCTCCTTGGGCCACTTCCATGAAACAATCATATTTTATTTTTTTTATTTCTATTGCAGTAAAGCTGAGAATTAAAAAGATTATTTAAAATAGTGTGCCATGAAACTATCCTTATTAATTTAAATCTTTTCAATAGGAATCACCCAATGCTTTAGTGTTTTAACACTAAATCAAAGATCATTCCTTTCCTATATCTGATACAGAATCTAGTTTTTGTTCCAATAACTATAAGACTTTGAAATGTCTTAAATCATGAAAACTTTAGGAATGTGAATACTAATTGTGACTCAGCTAGAGACTTGCCAGCTATAGTTGGAGGTGTCATTTGGTTTCCTATTATTTTTGTCTCTTTATTTGTGAAACAAGAGTGACAGTTTCCTTTGTACACAGTGTTTACTGAGTACATGTTTCATTTTAAGTAATATATTCGCCCAAGTCATTGACTGAAAAATGCTGGATTCCCTATCAGGACAGGTTTCCCCTTTCCCATGAGTGCAGCTTCTGAAAGTACAAAAGTCCATGGAGGGGGAAGGAGGAAGGTGTCTCCAGCCCAACCAGCCAGTTGGACGTGTGTGTTGCAGCCTGCTCAGCTCACATCCAAATCTCAAGCAATAATGATCACCAGCATCAGAAAAGGTCAAGAAATGCCTCACTGAAAGGACTGAAAACATAGTATTCACTGCAGGCCAAGGCCCGGTATTAGTAGAAACGAAAGTTGATACATCATTTCTGGAAAGCAGCTTGGCAGGAATCACCATGATCTGTAGAAATTTATTTCCTTTAACCCAGTAACCGTCTTTCTAGGAATCCATTCCCAAGAAATGTCAGAGATACCGACAAAGATTTACATGCACAGAGTTACTGCAGTGCTGTTTGGAATATAGAGAAACATAAAACATTCTAAGTTACCAATAATATAGGGATGGTGAAATAAATAATGGTTTATCAGAATTTCTTACAAATTAGTTTAAGAGGCGTATTCAGTGATATTGGACAATGCTCTTGCTATGTTAAGTGGGAAGAGTGGGAAAGCCAGATGAAACCTATGAATTGTATGATCCTGGGTTGGAATATGCTGTGTGGCCTTAGTTTAGCTGGGAACCACAGGTCCTTGAACTCTGAATTCTGTTCCCTACCTGGGTTAGATCTGGCCCAGAGAGAAACTCGTGTGAGATTCAGAAGGCAAAACTGATGAGGCCACAATTGCTTTCTGAAGGCCTTTGTGGCCAGATGGAGTACAGGATAGATCAAGAGGTGACCAGGATGGTTCCAGCTCTTCTCTGCTCTGTGTCCAGTATGTCTTGCTTCTGATCTTCCTGACCAAACAACACTGGTCTCAGGCCCAGCACTAAATGCATCCGCAGGTCCATAGAGAACTCAGCTACACAGAGGTAACAGCTTTGGATAGGTTTCTTTAGACCCATTTCCTTAGTGATCTCACTTTATGTCTTGCTCCTGTAATGAACCACAAACTTAGTGGCTTAAGACAACACAACTTTACTTTCTTGCAATTCTGGAAACCAGATGTCCAAAATCTGTTTCACTCAGCTGAAGCCCCAGTGTCAGCAGGACGGGTTTCTTCCGGAAGCTCAATGGGAGAATCTGTTTCCTTGCCTTTTCTAGCTTCTGGAGGCCACCTGCTTTCCTTGGCTCAGGACCCTTCCTCACACGGCTCCAACTGTCATCACATTTCCGACTGCTGTGGTTAAATCTCCTACTTCCCCTTGTATAAGGACACATGATATTGGGCCCACCTGGATAGTCAGGATAATGTGTTTGGCTTCTTCGTTTTCTGGTTAACAACTCCACTGCGTCCCCAACACCCCCATCATGGACTTTTACTTCTCTCCTCCTTACAACTGTGGAAGGTCCAACTCATATGATAAATCCCATAGCATGGTGACTGTGCTCCCCTGTTTGAACTGTAACAGAGTAAAAGCCCAATGATGTACAAAATGTATGCTTATATATGTATAAAGAGACTAAAAGGAAATATAGCAATATGTTAACAGTATAATTTCTGGGTGGTAGGAATATATTGGGTTCGCCAAAAGGTTCATTCAATGGCTCCAGTAGCATTTAGTTGCCTTAAACTTCATTCGAAACAATTTTGTTGGATTGTGACAGCTGTCATTTAAAAAAAGTATCAAAATTGGTGAATTTTTGTGTAGCCATTTTAATATTGGAGATGGAAGAAAAAAGCAACATTTGGGGCATAATATGCTTTATTATTTCAAGAAAGGTAAAAATTCAACTGAAATGCTAGAAAAGATTAGTGCAGTGTATGGAGAAGGTGCTGTGACTGGTCAAACATGTCAAAAGTGGTTTGCAAAGTTCTGTGCAGGATATTTCTCACTAGACAATGCTCCATGGTTGGGTAGACCAACTGAAGTTGACAGTGATCAAATTGAGACATTAACTAGAAAAATCAGTATTATGCCACACAGGAAATAGCCAACATACCCCAAATATCCAATCAAGCTTTGAAAATCATTTGCACCAGCTTGGCTATGTTAATTGCTTTTATGTTTGGGTTCTACATAATTTAAGTGAAAATAAAACCTTCTTGACCATATTTCTACATGTGATTCTCTACATAAATGTAATGAAACCATTCTGTTTTTAAAACAAATTTTGACTGGCAATGAAAAGTGGATGCTGTACAATAATGTGGAACAGAAGAGATCATGGGACAAGTGAAATGAACCACCAGCAACCACACCAAAGGCCAGTCTTCATCCAAAGAAGGTGATGCTGTATATATGGTAGAATTGGAAGGGAGTCCTCTATTATGAGCTCCTTCTGGAAAACCAGATGATTAATTCCAACAAGTACTGCTCCCAATTAGACCAACTGAAAGACGCACTCGATGAAAAGCATCCAAAATTAGTCAATAGAGAACAAATGCATACTCTTTCATCAGGATAATGAAAGACTACAAGTCTCTTTGCTGACCAGGCAAAAACTTACAGCTTCGCTAGGAAGTTCTGATTCATCCACCGTCTTCACCAGACATTGTACCTTCAGATTTCCATTTATTTACATCTTTCCAAAATTCTCTTAATGGAAAAATTTCAATTCCCTGAAAGACTGTAAAATGCACCTGAAACAGTTCTTTGCTCAAAAAGATTAAAAGTTTTGGGAAGACAGAATTATGAAGTTGCCTGAAAAATGGCAGAAGATAGTGGAACAAAACAGTGAATATGTTGTTCAATAAAGTTCTCAGTGAAAGCGAAAAATGTCTTTTATTTTTACTTAAAAACAAAAGGAATGTTTTGGCCGACCCAGTAATGGCAGAGAGGAAGAGGTTGAGAAGAGATGGAGGAGATGAGGGACACATTGAGGAATGAGAGCCAAAGCATCTGGGAAGGTCCTGGCTTAGCTAGGAGAGGCAACTCAATAGAAGGAAGCGGATGTGGAAAGAGGTGCATCTGTAGGTTTGGTGGTGGGTTTCTAATGGCTTCTATTTTATCTGTGAATTGGAAAATAAGTTCATAAGTTAAGATGTAGGGGAAGAGGCTGGGTCTGAAGTTTGAGGAGAGAGAACGTTCGGGACTGTCCTTATGCAGAATGAGACAGTGAGCTGTCTGGAGAGGCACTGTGGTATTTTCAGGGTTGAGAGCTTGGTTAAGCAGGGTTGATTGGCCTGAGTCCCTGGTTTTCTCCAGTCACACTCAACAGCCAGGATGCAGGGAAGAGAAGCCAGATAGTAGCACCATTTGGAGTTGGAGTTTTCCAGCCAGACAAGAAGGAAAGACAAGGGGACAAGTGAGTTTAAGTTAAGTGGACTTCCCTGGTGGCTCAGATGGTAAAGAATCCACCTGCAATGTGGGAGACCTGGGTTCAATTTATAAGTTAGGAAGATCCCTTGGAGAAGGGCATGGCAACCCACTCCAGTATTCTTGCCTAGAGAATCCCCATGGACAGAGGACCCTGAAGGGCTACAGTCCATGGGGTTGCAAAGAGTAGGACACAACTGAGTGACTAAGCACAGCACACAGTGCAATTCCCTCTCTGCTCTCATGTGCTTTAGAGAAGGAAAGAGAAGCACTGACAGTTAGAGTGACTTATTTGAAGCCAGGCCAGGGACTGCTGGGGGTGGGTGGGCAGAGCTGAAACTAATACCGCTCCCCTTCCCTGGCAACCCTCCCCCGAGATGAATAGCACAGGGTTGTTCAAAGTGTCATCTCCTCACCAAGTCAGAATGACCTAGGGTGGGAGATGGAGCCTGCTGGTTAAAATGCAGATTCCCAAGTTCAGAAACACAGGACGAGTGGCCCAGGATTTTAACAAATACCCCCAGGGATTCTGAAGCACAGCAAGGTTTAAGAACTGTAGGGACAGGTCAGAGTCCTTCTCTTGCAGAATTATGGCAGGGAAAAAAAGGGAGGGAGGGAACAGTCTCAGTCCAAATTTGAGAGAACAGATAAAGGAACATCTGGGGAAGGCAGTTTGGGCATAATGAAGGTTGATGGATACCAGATGCTGGGTGGGTGTGCAGGCACCCCACGCAAGGTGGGCTTACATTACAGAGGAAAAGCCAAGACAACCCCACCCTTTTACCATAACATTTTCTTTTTTCTCTCTTGCTGAAGGCTTAAGGGTATTCAAGATCTAAGCAGCATCTCTGCCTCTCAGTAAGACTTGGAGAAATTCAATATCATCTCAACTTCCTTACTGACAAAAACTTTAATGTAAATGGAACTACAACAGACTCAATGGGCTCTACCTTACAGACCTAGAGTTAGCATTAGGGAGGACTCCCTGACTCTGAGAGTGCCAGAAATGAAATATCATGTGCTCCCAGGCAGCAGGGGGGCTGTAAATGTTTCACAAGTTGCCAATGTCCAAAGCCCACACCTCTGGATAGGAAGAATAGATGTGCCTCCATGGGTAGTAAGCCTCTTGGAAATCATATTGTCAGCTCTAAGCTAGAAGCTGGTTTCTTGCAGCAGAGATTTAAACGGAAAAGCTATCTTGTTTCTACTGCAAATTTACCTAAAACATGTATAATTGGACACATTTATCTAAAACTCAGTTTTACCTATAAAATAGCCCAGATCCAAGAAAGACTTGTTTGTTCTGATCAACACCTGATTTTAAAAGTATGAGCACAGACAGTCTTGAGATGTTAAACATGTAATAAATGTATCTCCTCTTGCCTGCCCATGACCAGCTAGCATCAGGGATCTGTCATCTCTTAGAAAGATGAGTGATTTAAGAAATATGAGGAGAAAAATTATAAAATGATCACTTAAATTTCCTATTTATTATTACTAACAAATAGAGGCTTAGTGACTCCAAGCCTTGTTTTTGTGGTGCTTTGGAAGTTATCCTCTCAGGTAACACAAAAATATCAGTATATCACAGCTGCTACTTTAAAGGTTAATACAACTGAATAATAATAGGGTGATGCCATGCCAAATCAGATCATATTTTAATATGTAAACCCAAGGTATCTTCAAGAAAATTTCCTGAGTAGAGTGATCAATGTTTAAAACATACTGCTATGTATCAAACTTATAAATGTTTTTCCTTTTGATATGTCAAAAATATTTTGACAGATACACATACCCACATACAAAATGATGAAAATATAAGATGTTTATTTGAAGCATTTTTTAAAATAATACCAGCAGACTGGAAAGAATCTAAGTGAGTAACCAGTTTACTAAACTCCAGTATATCCGCACCATTGAATATTATGCAGCTGTAAGCAAAACAGAAGGAAGTCACTGTCTATGAATAATGCAAAGAAATAGAGGAAAACAATAAAATGGGAAAGACTAGAGATCTCTTCAAGAAAATTAGAGATACCAAGGGAACATTTCATGCAAAGATGGGCACAATAAAGGACAGAAATTGTATGGACCTAACAGAATCAAAAGATATTAAGAAGAGGTGGCAAGAATACACAGAACTATACAAAAAAGATCTTCATAACCCAGATAACCACAATGGTATGATCACTCACCTAGAGCCAGATATCCTGGAGTGTGAAGTCAAGCGGGCCTTAGGAAGCATCACTATGAACAAAGCTAGTGGAGGTGATAGAATTCCAGTTGAGCTATTTCAAATCCTGAAAGATGATGCTGTGAAAGTGCTGCCCTCAATATGCCAGCAAATTTAGAAAACTCAGCAGTGGCCACAGGACTGGAAAATGTCAGTTTTCATTCCAATCCTAAAGAAAGTCAATGCCAAAGAATGTTCAAACTACCATACAATTGCACTCATCTCACACTAGTAAAGCAATGCTCAAAATTCTCCAAGCCAGGCTCCAACAGTACATGAACTGTGAACTTCCAGATGTTCAAGCTGGATTTAGAAAAGGCAAAAAAACAAGAGATCAAATTGCCAACATCCACTGGATCATCGAAAAAGCAAAAGACTTCCAGAAAAACATCTACTTCTGCTTTATTGACTATGCCAAAGCCTTTGATTGTGTGGATCACAACTGTGGAAATTCTTAAAGAGATAGGAAGACCAGACCACCTCACCTGCCTCCTGAGAAATCTGTATGCAGGTCAAGAAGCAACAGTTACAACAAGACATGGAACAACAGACTGGTTCCAAATTGGGAAAGAAGTATGTCAAGGTTGTCTATTGTCACCCTGTTTATTTAACTTCTATGCAGAGATTACCATGCGAAATGTCAGGCTGGATGAAGCACAAATATCAATAACCTCAGATATGCAGATGACACCACCCTTATGGTAGAAAGAGAAGAGGAACTGAAGAGCCTCTTGATGAAAGTGAAAGAGGAGAATGAAAAAGTTGGCTTAAAACTTCAACATTCAAAAAACTAACATCATGGTATCTTGTCCCATCACCTCATGGCAAATAGGTTGGAAACAATGAAAACAGTGAGAGACTTTATTTTTTGAAGGGCTCCAAAATCACTGCGGATGGTGACTGCAGCCATGAAATTAAAAGACGCTTGTTCCTTGAAAGAAAAGCTATGACCAACCTAGACAGCATATTAAAAAGCAGAGACATTACTTTGCTGACAAAGGTCTGTCTAGTCAAAGCTATAGTTTTTCCAGTAGTCATGTATGGATGTGAGAGTTGGACTGTGAAGAAAGCTGAGCGCAGACAAATTGATGTCTTTGGATGTGGTGTTGGAGAAGATTCTTGAGAATCCCTTGGACTGTAAGGAGAACAAACCAGTCAATCCTAAGGAAATTAGTCTTGAATAGTCATTGGAAAGACTGATGCTGAAGGTAAAACTACAATACTTTGGCCAATTGATGGGAAGAACTGACTCATTGGAAAAGACCCAGATGCTGGAAAGATTGAAGGCAGGAGGAGAAGGGGACAACAGAGCATGAGATGGTTGGATGGCATCACTGACTCAATGGACATGAGTTTGAGCAAGGTTCAGGAGTTGATGATGGACAAGGAAGCTTGGCATGCTACAATCCATGGGGTCACAAAGAGTTGGCACAACTGAGCAACTGAACTGAACTGATATTGATAGGGAAAGTTACGCAGGATATACTATTAGGTTGAAAAAAAACAAAATAAAGCAAAACAAAACAACAAAAAAGATTGAGGTAAAGGTCACAGTATCAAGTAGGCTTCTGCCTTTTGTGGAAGAAAGGGATAATAGGTATTTGTATTTGCTGGTATCTGCACAAAGACCCCTGCAAGGAAACATAAGAAATAAGTAGATGAGAGGGAAAGAGACTGCTTCATGTTTACTTTGTTAAGAAGCTTTTGAATTTTGAAACATATGAATGTATTTCTTATTAAAAACAAATAGTAAAAATTTAAAAGACAGAAGATAACATAAAAATACTTAAAATATGGTGTTGATGATAAAGGAAGGGAATGATCTATTTATTTGGTTTGTTATAGTTTCTTTCCTTTCATTGAACACTTACTATTGGTTGAGACAGATTCAGTACCCACTGGCTGATACCCAGGCTGAATAGGGTTCCCCCTGCAATTATCCCTTCCTCACCAAATACAGTCCAAGTAATTACCTATCTAGTCCATTGTTTCTTTCTATCCTCCAGTCTTCCTTGCCCAAGTTCAGGCTACCAGCTTACTTTCCCTAATTTATTGCCTCAGCCTTTCCAGGGTCTTCTGTGTCTCCAGTCTCATCTCTCCAGTTCATGATCCAAGTACAGCCATAGTGTTCTCTTTAAAATACAAATCTGATTTTGTCCCGTTCCTGTTCAAAGGCTTTGGTTATCTCCCTTTCATCCACTGCCTTCATTCAAGATAAGCTTTAACTCACTCATTATTCAGCACCTAAGGTTCTCCATGATCATACCCCTGCTGACCCATTCAGCACCATTCCTCTGTAGTCCTAGGCACCCCTCCCCACTGCCATGGAAAGTATAGACCTAGCTCTCCTAACCCACTGCCTCTTGCTGTCAGCCCTTTCCAAGTGCTATTTCCTCTGCAAAGAAGATTGTTTCCCTTCTTGATTTTCTCTGACTTACTGTTATTTGACTTTAAACCCTAGCTCTGGTAGGATCTTAGTGGAAAATCTACCCTGACCACTCCTTAATGCATCTCACAATTTAAGAGCTGATAAAATTAAACAGCAACACAATGCTACCTTGACAAACATTGTACAGGATTCACCAGTTTATATTTTCATATGGTGATGGTGGTGGTTTAGTCGCTAAGTTGTGTCCGACTCTTGCAACCCCATGGACAGTAGTCTGCCAGGTTCCTCTGTCCATGAGGTTCTCCAGGCAAGAATACTGGAGTGGGTTGCCATTCCCTTCTCCAGGGGATCTTCCCAACCCAGGAATCAAACCCTGGTCTCCTGCCTTGCAAGCAGATTTTTTACCAACTGAGCTACCCAGGCTATTTTGGAGTGATCAATATTCTAAAAATTGTGATACTTAGCAAAGTTGTAAATGTTTATAGACTTTCTGGGTTAAGTCAACTTTCTGGATAATCCTACAACACGTTGCCCTCTACCCACCCTGCCCCACACTCCTACACTCTTCTATCATGGCACTAATCACATCATTTTATAATTGTGTCAGTCCCTCACCAGACTCTGAGCTCCAGGGGGACAGGGACACTGCTCTTCAATTGTATCTTCTGTGCCAAGCAGTGTTGACTTTAACCTACATGATACTGAGTAATAAGAGATTTAAGGGAAACACCCCCGAGCTACTCCTTACTTATTTCTACCAGGGAGAGTGTCAAATGGAGTTGCACAGCAATTGGTCACGATTCCCTAATTCTGAGCTATGACAAAGGTCTTTACAGTTAGACCTCCAAGCAGGAAATGACTCTTTTTGCTTCAAAGCGTCTTTTAAATGCCCTACCCAAAGCCATAGGGCTGAGAAACAAAATCCCACAGAGAGAACACTTGGAGAGCTCTTGTAAACAGACCTAGAGTAGTCCTTGCCAATATTAAGCAACAAAGTCTAATTAATCACTCTCTAGGGCTAGTAATAAGAGGTCTGTGGCAAGTAAGGTATCTCTAAACCCATCACAGGAGGACATCACATAGATACACAGCTACACTGGAAGAAAACAACCCAGTTCAGGACCAGAACTTTTCTCTTTGTTGTGATCATTAAAAAAGGATTACCAATTTCTCTGGTGAGGAAAAATTAGAGGCTTGTATCAGACTCACTGTTGGAACATTTATTGCCCGTATACTACAGGATGAATTGGTAAAGATACAGTTTTCATATCTAGATTCACTGATCTTTAACAAAGCTTGTCTTAAACAACCTCTAGTTCTCAATTTTATAGACACCTAGATCCAGGAGCTCTTGCCAAATATTCAGAATCAAAACAGTCTTCAGAATGAGCAAAACCAGGTAAGTAGCTCCCCCCATTCCCCTGCCCCTGTGCACCCTTCCTGTCCAACATCCCTTTCAGATTAGGTCTTATGAAAGCCTATTTTTTAGCTCAGTGAATGGCATGCACACATAATTGATGCTTAAGATTTGTTGAATGAAAAAGTGAATGAATGGATTAAATATACATGCCACCTGCCAATATTTCAGGTTCTACATCTTAACATTTTATACCTTATACAACTTTCTCCATCACAAGCATAAATCTAATAAATGGATTTCATGTACTTCTGCTATGTTATATTAACAGCTAGATGTAGCTCTAATGCCAAAGACCGTATTTCCTTCTACCATTAATCTTTCTCCAGCTTGAGAGCTCAAAAAGTCATAATGATGAAAGTTGTCATAATGAACCCAAACAGTAATTGTAATAAGAAAACGGAGGAAGAAAATGGAAAAAGAAAATGTGTCTCCCACAGCACCACAGATAAATGACCCTATTCTCTCCTGATTCCAAATCCGCATGGCTGTATTTGTTCTTGTCAAGATCATTAGGTACCAAAAGTCCATTTGACATTAGTGGGAATGATATTCTTAATAGGAGTAATATATTGATGGAAAAAATAGCATACCTCTTATTTCTGCAGGTTCTTGTCTAATTTGCAAAACTTTAAAAGTTAAAACGCATTTAAAATACTTAATATAAAGTTGGTATGAAGGAGACATGAAAGTGAGTAACCTGCCCTAGCCAATCCTCTTAAACTAAAGTAAGTAATTACTTCTAATAAAGCAATCAAGGACTTGAATGAGAACAGGTTTAATGCTAACTTAGTTAAATATTCGGAGAAGGCGATGGCACCCCACTCCAGTACTCTTGCCTGGAAAATCCCGTGGATGGAGGAGCCTGGTAGGCTGCAGTCCATGGGGTCGCTAAGAGTCGGACACGACTGAGCGACTTCACTTTCATGCATTGGAGAAGGAAATGGCAACCCACTCCAGTGTTCTTGCCTGGAGAATCCCAGGGATGGGGAGCCTGGTGGCTGCCGTCTATGGGGTTGCACAGAGTCGGACACGACTGAAGTGACTTAGCAGTAGCAGCAGTAGTTAAATATTAACTTGGGGATTTAAAAGATTCTTTCCATAATTCTCTTCTCCTCTTTTTTTTAAAAAAAGATATTTTAAAAATCATTTTTATAAGTTACATCTTCCTGTCATTCCAAAGCATTTAACATACAATGAGAACTACAAAAGAATATAGAGAAATTTATAAGACTGCTAAATCATTCTGACACCCGTTGGGCCCTGATGGATTTAGTAATGAGTTTCACAATAAGATCCCAGACAAATTAAGTAATGAAATGCTTGATCCTGAGGAAAAAGTGTGGCCTTATTCCGAAGTGCCAAGAACTTAGTTTGGGATGATGGCTAGAACCACAAAGGTCATTCAGCAGTGAGGCCTTAAGAAGGCGGGCTTCCTATGTGGTGCTAGGAGTAAAGAACCTGCCTGCCAAAGCAGGAAATGTAAAAGACATGAATTCAATCCCTGGGTTGGGAAGATCCCCTAGGGGAGGTCATGGCAACCCACTCCCATATTCTTGCCTGGAGAATCCCCGCTGTAGCTCTGGCAGGCTATAGTGCATAGCATCACAGAGAGTCAGACACAAATGAAACGGCCTAGCACACACACACACACCATAAGAAGATGCTACTTATGTTAAACCAATATTAATTTCATGCTGTCTCCTTTCACACTGCCCATGGTCTTGCCCTGATACTGACCTCCTTCCAGGTCAATTAAGGTCAGAGAACAATAATTCTGTCCCAATATTTATGCATTATTTCAGGAGAGTGGGCGTCCTTGGTGGCTCAGACAGTAAAGAATCTGCCTGCTATGCGGGAGACCCAGGTTCGATCCCTGGGTTAGGAAGATCCCTTGGAGAAGGGAATGGCTATCCACTCCAGTATTCTTGCCTGGAGAATTTCATGGACAGAGGAGCCTGGTGTGCTACAGCCCATGGGGTCACAAAGAGTTGGACACAACTGAATGGTTAACACTTTCTTTGGAGAGTGGGACATTCTTAAAATAGAGAAATTACTTCTCTAATCTCTTTTTCTCTAGTCTCCTTAAAATGACTACTTTCCATTCAACTCAACTCTTAGACAAAAATAAGAAACCAGAGAAGTACTGGGTTAAATCCAGATTTTTAATCCTGGCTGCACATTGGAATCACAAGGGAGCTCTTAAGATAGTTCCATGCCCAGTTGACACCCCAGGCCAATTATGTCAGAAGATCTGCGACTGTCTGTCGGACTGGATCCAGAGATCTGTTTCCAAAGTTCTCCAAGAGGTTCCAGTGTGTTGCCACCACTGAGAATCTTTAGGAGAGTTGAGTCACATTGATGACATGTGCTTCAAATCATCAAAAAGGTAGTCAGTTTAGTACTCTGCTCACATGCAGCATTGGGCCTGGAAATGTTCTAGCAACCTATGACGTAAAATAACCTGAGGGATGATTTATATCTAGGAAATTATCTATGAAAAGACTTTTACTTGGTTTAGTTTAAAAGACTTCAAATTCATGCACTATGCTAGGACTTCCCTGGTGTCTCAGATGGTAAAGCGTCTGCCTACAGTGCGGAGACCCAGGTTCAATCCCTGGGTTGGGAAGATCCTCTGGAGAAGGAAATGGCAACGCACTCCAGTACTCTTGCCTGGAAAATCCCATGGACAGAGAAGTGTGGTAGGCTACAGTCCATGGGATCGAAAAGAGTCAGACACGACTAAGCGACTTCAATTCACTTCACTTTAGCAACCTACCATAAAAGGAGGCATCCAGTACAAAAGGAAAGCATTGCTATATACTTAAGGTTCCCAACACCAAAATTTTTAGTTAGCTTTTCTTTGCAGAAAGATCTGCAAAGACGTTCAGTTCAGTTCAGTTCAGTTCAGTCGCTCAGTCATGTCCGACTCTTTGGGACCCCATGAATCGCAGCACGCCAGGCCTCCCTGGCCATCACTAACTCCTGCAGTTCACTCAAACTCACCTCCATCGAGTCAGTGATGCTATCCAGCCGTCTCATCTTCTGTCGTCCCCTTCTCCTCCTGCCCCCAATCCCTCCCAGAATCAGTCTTTTCCAATGAGTCAACTCTTCACATGAAGTGGCCAAAGTGTTGGAGTTTCAGCTTTAGCATCAGTCCTTCCAATGAACACCCAGGACTGATCTCTTTAGAATGGACTGGTTGGATCTCCTTGCAGTCCAAGGGACTCTCAAGAGTCTTCTCCAACACCACAGTTCAAAAGCATCAATTCTTCGGTGCTCAGCCTTCTTCACAGTCCAACTCTCACATCCATACATGACCACTGGAAAAATCATAGCCTTGACTAGATGGACCTTTGTTGGCAAAGTAATTTCTCAGATTTTTAATATGCTATCATAAATTTCCTTCCAAGGAGTAAGTGTCTTTTAATTTCATGGCTGCAGTCATGACCTGAAGTGATTTTGGAGCCCCCCAAAATAAAGTCTGACACTGTTTCCACTGTTTCCCCATCTATTTCCCATGAAGTGATGGGACCAGATGCCATGATCTTCGTTTTCTGAATGTTGAGCTTTAAGCCAACTTTGACTTCTAAAGATAGTCAGTGCAAGAACACAAGAACCTCCTGGGAAAATTAAGCCAATGTCTTCTTTGAAAGGAAAAAAAGGGAAAAGAAATTCTACCCAGTTTGAAGGAGATGATGTTTCACTGCTATTTCACCCAAGGCTGTAGCTCCCACCCAGGGTGACCTCCTTACACCTTAATATTTTAGGGTTAGAGGTCTAGTGGCAGATGATCAGGAGCAAGACAGCACTTTCAGGTATCTGGAACTGATTTCATGGAACGATTTCTAGATGGCTTTTTCAAGAACTCTCCCTTACACTGATGACCATTAAATTCATAATCCCAGTGCCCAGGGGGCAAAATGTATGATCATGGTGGCAGACAAAGCTATACTGTGTGGTTGGGTTGAATCTTCTCTTACAGCAATGCCTGCAGAAGTGCCCACAGTATTAATGCCAGTTTAACTCTTGTGGCTTCCTACTATTGAGGCCAGTTTGACTCTTGGTTCTTCCTACTCCAAGAGTATTTGCCTTGTTAGTCCTATTCTAAGCTCAGTTTATAGGCATGAACAAGAGTTTTTCCATGTTTATTTATCTCTCTCTGTTTTATTTTTACTGTAAAATATAAGCTCTTTGAGGATAGGGTCTTTGCTTTGAAATTCTCTCAAGTATTAAAGAATAGAATTCTTTGGATGGCGGGGTGGGAGGAGAGCTTGTCTCTGTTTCTCTATTAAGTTAATAGGATCTGGTATAGGTTCTAAATTTTATTTAAAGTTTTGCTATTAACCAACATACTTGGCCAGGATTTTATTTTTAATGAAAATACCCAGGGTTAGCAGGTTAATTTGTACAGACTTTCTGAAAGACAACTTTTGCAACATTGATTAAAAAAAAAACAAAGACTCTTAAAATAGGCATAACCTTTGACCCAGATTTTCTATTTCTAAATAAAGTATCCAAGGAAATAATTAAATATATAAATAAGCATATGTGCAAAGATTAACTATAAAGATGTTCACTGCAGTATTGATTATAGTAGGAAGCCTTTGGAAATAACCTAAATGAAGAGAGATTGGCTAGATACATTATGACATATTTCTAATGACTCTTGGGTCCATGGGTGCCTTTCTTGTGCCTTAGGGCCCACAGGATGGAGGGTAGGCATGGAAAGAAGAAAGCCAGTGGGAGCCTGAGTGAGTGGGGCCCTGGATCTCCCATTCGTGTCTTTCCCTCAAAAGCCTGAATTTTATGTTTTATGTAGGGTGGCTTCTTTTGAAAAACTAGTTCTGCGGCCAAAAATAGTTGAATATGATTGTCTGAATATGACTGAAATACAAAGATATCTATAATATTTCATGAAGTGAAATAAAATTTACTGTAAAACTAGTTTCATCTCATTATTTATTACTATGCATGTATAAGATATATATATGAGAATATATAAAAATGTGTGTATATATACACATACATACACACAAACACATATACATATGTATATACATACACATTATATATGTATGTATACATATGTGTATGTGTATATCCATACACGCACATATATACTTATATACATGCAATCACATACACGTATATACACACATATACATACATGCACATGTGTGTATGCATACACATGTATGCATACATACATGTATATGTGTGTATGTGTGCATATATGTGTGTGTGTATGTGTGCATGTATGTATGTGTGTCTTCCCTTGTGGCTCAGATGGTAAAACGTCTGCCTACAATGTGGGAGGCCCGCGTTCATTCCCTGGGTCAGGATGATCCATGGAGAAGGAAATGGCAACCCACTCTAGTACTCTTGCCTGGAAAATCCCATGGACAGAGGAGCCTAGTAGGCTATAGTCCATAGGGTCGCAAAGAGTCGGACACGACTGAGCAACTTCATGTATGTATATACAGTTGTATGTATATGTATGTGTATATGTATATGTATGTATACATACGTATGTATACACACACGTGTGTATACATGCATGTGTGTGTGCATGCATGTGTATGTATATGTACATTTATGCATAGACACATACACACATATACACACCCCCTAGAGAAGGGAAAGGCTATCCACTCCAATATTCTGGCCTAGAGAATTCCATGGACTGTATAGTCCATGGAGTTGCAAAGAGTCAGACACAACTAAGCAACTTTCACTTCACTTCACTTCATATATATATATATATATATATATATACAAATCTTTTATATATATATTAGATAAGGCTTCCTTGGTGGCTCAGATGGTAAACAATCTGCCTGCAATGCAGGAGAGTTGGGTTTGATCCCTGGGTCAGGAAGATCCCCTGGAGAAGAGAATGGCTACCCATGCTAGTTTTTTTAAGAATGGAACTGGAAGAATCAACCTGCCTGACTTCAGGCTATACTACAAAGCTACAGTCATCAAGACAGTATGGTACCAAGACAGTATGGTACTGGCACAAAGACAGAAATATAGATCAATGGAACAAAATAGAAAGCCCAGAGATAAATCCATGCACCTATGGACACCTTATCTTTGACAAAGGAGGCAAAAATATACAATGGAGAAAAGACAATCTCTTTAACAAGTGGTGCTGGGAAAATTGGTCAACCACTTGTAAAAGAATGAAACTAGAACACTTTCTAACATCATACACAAAAATAAACTCAAAATGGATTAAAGATCTAAATGTAAGACCAGAAACTATAAAACTCCTAGAGGAAAACATAAGCAAAACACTCTCCAACATAAATCACAGCAGGATCCTCTATGACCCACCTCCCAGAGTAATGGAAATAAAAGCAAAAATAAACAAATGGGACCTAATTAAACTTAAAAGCTTCTGCACAACAAAGGAAACTATAAGCAAGGTGAAAAGACAGCCTTAATAATGGGAGAAGATAATAGCAAAGGAAGCAATTGACAAAGAATTAATCTCAAAAATAAATAAGCAACTCCTGCAGCTCAATTCCAGAAAAATAAACGACCCAATCAAAATATGGGCCAAAGAACTAAACAGACATTTCTCCAAGGAAGACATACAGATGGCTAACAAACACATGAAAAGATGTTCAACACCACTCATTATCAGAGAAATGCAAATCAAAATCACAATGAGGTACAATCTCATGCTGGTCAGAATGGCTGCTATCTAAAAAATCTACAAACAATAAATGCTGGAGAGGGTGTGGAGAAAAGGGAACCCTCTTACACTGTTGGTGGGAATGCAAACTAGTACAGCCACTATGGAGAACAGTGTGGAGATTCCTTAAAAAACTGGAAACAGAACTGCCATATGACCCAGCAATCCCACTGCTGGGCATACACACTGAGGAAACCAGAACTGAAAGAGACACGTGTACCCCGATGTTCATCACAGCACTGTTTATAACAGCCAGGACATGGAAGCAACCTAGATGTCCATCAGCAGATGAATGGATAAGAAAGCTATGGTATACAATGGAATATTACTCAGCCATTAAAAAGAATACATTTGAATCAGTTCTAATGAGGTAGATGAAACTGGAGCCTATTATACAGAGTGAAGTAAGCCAGAAAGAAAAACACCAATACAGTATACTAATGCATATATATGGAATTTAGAAAGACAGTAAGGATAACCCTGTATAAAGAGATACAGATGTATAGAACAGTCTATTCGCCTCTGTGGGAGAGGGTGAGGGTGGGATGATTTGAGAGAATAGTATTAAAACATGTATATTATCATATGTGAAACAGATCACCAGTCCAGATTTGATGCAAGAGACAGAGTGCTCAGGGCTGGTGCACTGGGATGACCCTGAGGGATGGGATGGGGAGGGGGGTGGGAGGGGGGTTCAGGATGGGGAGCACATGTACACCCATGGCTGATTCATGTCAATGTATGGCAAAACCCACCACAATGTTGTAAAGTAATTAGCCTCCAGTTAAAATAAATAAGTTTTTTTTAAAAAAGAACACACCAGGAATTTATACAGCAATGAACATGTTATTCTTTCTGGTAATAGGGAAGAAATTATTTTTAACTTTAAAAGTATGCTTGCTACATGATTCCCAACATTTTAAAATTTTCAACCATTATGATGCCTAAATCAAGTTAACTACCAATCCTTCATCTTAAGACTAAACTTTAATAAGAATCTCAAAACTAGTTGTTAGTTATCCCTTTCAGAGCTAAAGAAACTGAGGGATGAAATAATACTGTGAATTGCTGCAAAACTGAGAAATTACCACTGATGTTTTAAATAGTTTCCTTTTCAAATTGTGTTTCAAATGTTACTGCAGAGGCCTTTAGTTTTTCCAAGCTGGGTAAATGAGTTGGTAGCCAGAGGAAAACCATATGTGCCGATAGCGAAAACATAAAATTCTTACATGTTTTGTACTCATTGAAATTATAACAGCAAAGAGATGTTAATGAAAAGGTAATACAGGGGACTTGCCTGGGGGTCCACTGGTGAAGATGTCATGCTGCCACTGCAAGGGGTGCAGGTTCAACTCCTGATTCCATAGGGAACTAAGATTCCCCATAAAATGACTATCACCAGAGGCAGATGGCAAGGTAAGAGGGTACGGTGTGGTCATTGAGGATGCGTCAGCTGAGGATGACAGCAGCCAGGCTCGTAACTTCTTCAGGCATCGTGGGCAGTGGCAGCGCTTAATTCAACTCTAAATCGATGGTGATGGTAACACTAACACTTACTGAGAGATTACAATGTACCAGGGACTGTTCTAAGCACTTTACATGTATCGGCTCTTAATCCTCACCACACCTCTATGGGGTAGAAACTATTAACCTTCCCGCTTCTCTGAAGAGGAGACTGAGGAACAGAAAGCCTACACAATGAGTGTGGACCCCATTTGAAGTGCTTCATTCCTTTTATTATCAGCACTCTAAATCTAGAAATACAAAGGAGATTGCTGTCACCGGTTTTGTTTCTGAACACACATAATGATCAATAATGATAATAATGACAAAAGACTACTGATGCCAACAGACCTAGGTTCAAGTTCTGGCTTTGATTTTCCTCTCAGAGCCTCCGTTTTCTCATCTGTCAAGAGAACTAATACCACTCATTGTGTCGAGTGGCTGAGGATAAGATTCCACGTATAAAACTTTGGCCTAGAATGTGCTGCAAGTGGATACAGAATAAATGGAAGCTAATAATGATACTTAGGCAAGAAAATGAAGCAAGTGAAGGGGCTTAACCGGATAATGTTTTAAGCGACTTTACTACTTTAAAAAGTAAATGAATACATGAATCCAGGAATAAATATGCTTTTATGGTGACTATATAATTTATTACTTAAACTAGGAGACTTTAGAGAGGAAAAGGGTTCTATCAGCAATTATTCTGAAATAACAGGTATAAGCAGACTCTGTCCTGGGAGAACCAGGATGAGGAGTCATATGCTGGTGAACTGGGTTCTGAACCCGCAGCTGGAGGACCTTTCCTGGTTCTGCACCTGGCCCGCCAGCCCCTACTTCAGGATTGGTCACAAGGATGAGGAGGGGGGAGCACCAGAGAGGAAAGTCTTTAGCCTGTACATTAGCCAGTGAAAGAGACTGTGGGTTTATACTGCCTTCTGTTTAGATGAACTCTGTTCTTAAGGATTATTTATTTATTAACTATTGGGAAAACCAATCCTAGAACTCATTCTCCAGTACTCCTTCTTGTCATATCATCACCCACCCACCCCTCTTTGGTCTTTGAAAGGAAAGACTATACATACAAGATCGTAGGTGGAAATGTAAAAACAAAATCTCACATATGTGCCCTCGTTTAAGAGGTTCTGCTACCAACAGCTGTGATTTCACTGCATCTGCAATGTTCTTGCTGAACGTACATAGCTCTCGAAATGACACAGTACTCAGCTTGTGAATAGCACTTCTCATCCACAGAATAGTCGAGCTTGCAAGGATTCTTTAGTCTAATCCTTTCATTTCAGGCCCTGAGATCTTAAGTGACTTAACTTAGTCAAAGCCACACACCTAGCTAACTGTAGAAGAAGAACCTGAGCCCAGGCTGGGGCTCAGCACGGTGTTCTTTCCGTTGCTTTACAGCTGCTTCCCTGAAAAATAGCCCTAACAGCTCGAACAGCAATATAGGAATTCCAAAAATAACACATGATTTCAGATGTGTCAAGGTTATCAGTAGGAACTGAATATTCTCGCATTGTAGTATGTAGCATTCTTATAATTAGACATATTTTTCAGTTCTTATTGGGAGAAAATTAAAATTAGATTTATGTTTAAATTCTCTGCATTGGCCAGGTAATCAGGAGGCTTAAATAACACATGTTCAGCAAAGACCAGATAATACACATAGCCTCTAAGTTGAGATGTTTATTTCCCAACGTGGACATAGATGGGAATATATTTTTTTTTAAATCAGATATCCCAAGCCAGGGTAAGGAAGCCAGGAAAGGAAAACTGATAGTCACTAATCTGGTTATTTGAGGGTGCCAGTCCAGGTATATAAATGAAAAGTAAACTAAGTTGGTTACTTGTATGTTTTCTATTGTTTAAAGTTTACATTTGCCAAACTTTGTATCCAGTATGGTGGTATAAGATAATACAGAAGGTTGGGGTGAAAGAGAACTAGATGAATGCTATTTTCTGGAACACTGGAGAATATCAAAGGATACAGTTTTATAAAGGAAAAAAAGTACTCTGCTTCAAATACATATTCTTTTCTAAATAAGGGATCAGAGAAGAATCTCTCTAGATGGCTTAATTGGGAACGAGGAAAAAGAAAACCAACAAATGGATTTATGTGCAAGATACTGGATTCCTAGATATTCTTGGGCCTAGCCCTTCTGAACTTTTTCTCTTCTGACAAAAGAAATTCTAAATTCTCAAACTCATCTTAAATTGGATTTAAAATACTCAAAGAGTCAGGGAAATCCAGCAATAAAAAGAAATAAAAGGCATCCAGATTGGAAAGGAAGAAGTATATCTATTTCTCTTGGCAGATAACATGATCTTATCTATGGACAATCCTGAAGAGTCCACTAAAAACATGATTAGAACTTATAAACAAGTTCAACAAGGTTGTAGTGTTAAATATTGATATTCAAAAATCAATTGTATTTATATCAATTAGCAGTGAACTATCCAGAAATGAAATTAAGATCACAACTATAGCTATAATAGCACCAAAATGAATTAATATACTTAGAAATAAACTTAACAAAAGGGCTTCCCTGGTGCCTCAGATGGTAAAGAATCTGCCTGCAATGCAGGAGACCCAATTTCGATTCCTGGGTCAGGAAGATTCTTGGAGAAGAGACTGGCTACCCACTCTAGTATTCTTGCCTGGCGAATTCCAAGGACAGAGGAGCCTGGAGGGCTACAGTTCATGGAGTCACAAAGAGTCGGATACGATTGAGCAACCAACACACACACACAAACTTGACAAAAGAAAATGTATAAAACAATGCTGAAAAAGTTAAAGACCTCAGTAAAGAGAAAGGTATTGTATTTATGAATCTAAAGACTTAATGTTATTAAGGAGGTCAATACCCTCTAAAATGATCTACAGATTCAATGCAATCCTTGTCAAAAATCTCAACAGACTTTTTTGCAGAAATTGACATGCTATGACAAAATTAATGGGAAATACAAGGAACCCAGAAGAGCCAAATCAATCTGAAAAAAGGACAAAGTTGGAAGACTCATGGTTCCCAATTTCAAAACTTACTACAGCTGCAGTAATTAAGACAGTGTGGTACTGGCATAAGGACAGATACATAGATCAATGGAATAGATGTAAATGTTCATTTATGGCCAATTAAGTTTTTATAATGTGCCAGACAACTCAGTGGGGAAAAAGAGTCTTTTCAACAAATGGTGCTGGGACAGCAGGACATTCACCAGGAAGACATATCCTGGTGAACATATCCAAAAGACATATCCTTATTTTACATCATCTACAAAAAAGTACAAAAAAGAAAATCAGAGACTAAATGTAAGAGCTAAAACTATCCAATAATGAGAAGAAAATATAGAGGCAGATCTTTGTGATCTTGGATTAGGCAATGGTTTCTTAGATATTACATCAAAAACACAAACAACAAAAGAAAAAGTAGGTAAATGAAACAATCAAAATTTAAAATTTCTGTGCTTTCTTCAAGAAAGCAAAAGACATTCCACAGAATCCGAGAAAATATTTGCAAGTTATACAGCTAATAGTGGACTTGTATCCAGGAAATACAAATCGCTCTTATAACTCAATGATAAAAAGACAACCCAATTTAAAAACAGGCAAAGGATTTGAACAGACGCATTTTCAAAGAAGATGTACACATGGCCAACAAGTATATGAAAAGATGCTCAGCCATTAGAAAAACATTAGCCATTAGAAAAACACAAACCACAATTAAGAAAGAGAGGAGAGTAGCGAGTTATTGTTTAACAGGGAGTTTGAGATGATGAAAAACTTCTGGAAGTGGATGGTGATGATGATTGCCCAATATGAGAATGTCCTTAATGTCACTGAATTATACGCTTAAAGTGGTTAAAATGGTAAATGTCATGTTATTTATATTTTATATGATAAAATTAGAAACTACAAGGAAGTGCTATTTTATGCCTACTGGATAGCTATAATCAAAATGACAAATGATAACAAGTATTGGGAAAGACATGGAAGAATCAGAACCCTCATATACTGTTGGTAGAAGTGTAAAACGGTGCAGCCACTTTGGAAAACAGGCTAGTAGTTTCTCAAACAGCCAAACATAGAGTTACCATATAATCCAAAAGTTTATACCCAGGAGAATTTACAACCCATTTCCACACAAAAACCTGTATGTGAATGTTCAATGAACCATTATTCATAATAGCCAAAAAGTGGAAACAATTCAAATGTAAATCAGCTGATGAACTGATAAACAAAATGTTGTAAATTCACGTAATGGAATATTACTCAGCCATGAAAAGTAATGCATACTACAGAATGGACAAACTTTGAAAAAACTGTGCTAAGTAAAAGAAGCCAGACACAGAGAGTCACATGCTGTATGATTCTGTTTGTATGGAATGTCCAGATCAGGCAAATCCCTAGACACAAAAAGTGGATAAGCGTTTCCCAGGAGCTAGGGGTGGGAGGAATAGGAAACAAAAGCTCACAGGTACACAACCTCTCATCAGGTATGAAAATGTTCTGAAATTAGATATTGGTGATGGTACATGTACAAACTACATTTCAATAAAGCTGCTATTTTTTTTTTTTAATGCTCAAATGTACTGCTGTGTAGGCACAGCACTTCAAAGAGTTTAACACCCTATAATTATAACCCTGCTAAGTGCATTGAAAGCAAATATTTTAGGGTTGGCAAAACCACATACCTGACATACACTTTTCTCTGCCTGAGGCCATTGTTCATCATTTCCAGTGATTCATATCCCTTTGCTCTGATCTCTTGCTGTACATAAGAAGGATCAGCTGAAAGAATGAAAACATACAAGTGTCTGTAGGTTCCCTTGTACAATACTGAGAAAACAGTGATGATCATGCGTGTGACTCACTGCTTCACTCATCTTTGGTTTGGCGAGGACAGAGAGCTACATTCTTGGGGAAATGAAGCCAAGCAAGACATAGTTACAGGTGAGTCCACTTTGACCAGAGAGAAACAGTTCACTCTCATACTTTGAACAGAGCATGCGTGCTCAGCATCTCCAGAACCAACTACAGAGAACTCAGTGAAATGGATCCTTCCAAAAGAAATGTCAACAGTTCTAGAGAGACTTCAAGTGGAAGTAACGTGGCGCTTGAAAAAGCCTCCACCACACACCAAGATGTAACTGTGGTCTGCTGTGTGTCCAAAAGACTCAAACCTTAGCTTATTACACTAAGCAACACTTTGTGCAACATGAAGTAAAAAGAATAGATGAAGACTCCCTGCCACTTTGGTAGAAATTGTGATATCCTTAACGTTAAATACAATTTGGGGCATATTTTCTTAATGATATCGTAAAATAAATAGAATCCAAAAGTGATTTTAGGTTATTGGAGAGAAGTAATATAATGTACTAGTTGATTTCAAGCGTTTTTTTTTTTTTTTTAACTCTAGCACCTCTTTTTCCTAGTTATAAGTTTGGGAAAATTACTTAAGCCCTTTAAGCATCGGTTTCCTTATTTATAATATGAGGATAAAATAGCATTAACATCACAGAGTTGCTGAGAAAATTAAAGAAGGTGGAGTGTAGCTAAAATGCTTCGCATGGAGCCTGACATACAGTAAGAGCTCTATAGATGGAGTTCTCCCCAAAAACCCCATCTATAGAGCCATGTTTTTAGAGTCACCCCTTCATCCTACCATAACCCCTGATAGCCTGACTGACATTTTCTGCTTACCTGAGAAACCAGCTCTTTTGGGTGACAGTTCTCCTTTGGTGGATAGGGCATCTGGAGGTCCGGGAAGTGCCTCCTCCCAGTACTTCCTATACCAGGAAGTCCAGTCTTCCTCCCATGTGGGCCTCCATCTCCTAGGGGGCACCTTGTGCTTTCTGGGAACTTCCTTTCATTCTTCCCATAATCACCTTCTCCTTCCAGTCTCACCATTTCTCTCAGCCTCATTGTTCCTCTGTCAGATTTGAAATCCTGAAATTATCTTTGACTCTCTCCACTTCCTGTATCCAAAAAAATGTTTTATCTGTTGTCAACTCTTCCCTTCAATCTGTCTTGGCTCTCTGACTTTCACTGTATATATTGCTATCGCCATCTCTGTATGAATAATTTACACCCATTCTTATCCCTCATTGATCTCCTAACCTGCCTATCTTTGTAAGGAAACACACTGTTATGCATTGAATCAAAGCTAAATATCAATTCTAACTTTCGGCCCAATATTTAGCCAGTTCACTTTTATCTGCCACCATTTCCCAATAAGAATTATCTGCACTATTGTATTTTAAAAATTATATTAATATTATGCAAGTAAAAGACTTAATCCTTTATTTTCATCAAATTAATTTTTTATAGTCTGTCACAAATACCAAACAATTTGTCTGGCCCTAATTTTCTTTTACAGAAATTTTATTTTTTAAAATACAGTAAAATTTACTTTTTTCTTTTGGTGTGTGGTTGTACACTCCATGTCAATACATGTGTAGATTCACGCAACCACCACCATAATCAAAATATAGAATAATCAAAAATAAATTATGGATGAAAAAGACAGATGAAATTGAGGAGCCTCAAGACTCAGACTCAGAGTTATGGTCTCATTGCTACTGATACAAAAGAAAATATAGAACAATTCCACTGTCCCCAAAAGCTCCATCTACTGCACTCTGCCTTTAGTCACCCCTTCATCCCACCATAACCCCTGACAGACCTTTCTGCTGATATAACTACCTTGAGCGTCCCCTACTTCTCTGCTCTTTCAAAAAAACTACAAAACTCATCTGTCAAGACATCATGCAAACTCCATGTCTCTGTGAATCTCTGATTTTGCCCTATCTGGTCTATCCAGATATTCACCCATTTATGCCTTCATTCTTGTAGTTAAGAAGCGTTATGAAGCAGCGGTTACAGGACAGACACAATATGAGGTGCAGGGAATACAAAGATGGATCAGACCAGCCTCCTGGCCTGAGGACGCCCACAGAGGAGGTAACAGTGAGTTCTGACCGCTGTGCGATGGGCAGCGGGAAAGGCGCCTGCAGGAAGCACAGTGTCGATCCAGGAAAGGGGACGTCAGTTCTGTCCGAGGGGACGCCCTTTCCATTGTGTTGTCAGTGGAAACGAACATCCAGTAAGGAGAGAGCTTTGTGTGCTGTGGGGACAGATTCAGTTTATGGGGCCTGAAGCAAATGCCATCAGGGGCTTTTAACCTAGATGGGGTAGGAGATAGGGGCGGGGGGGAGGGGACATATGTATACCTGTGGCTGATTCATGTTGATATATGGCAGAGGCCAACACAATATTAAAAAGCAATTATCCTCCAATTAAAAAGAATCATAATTAAAAAAAAGATTAAAAAAAGAATGCAATTTTAGGACTTCCACAGTGCTCCAGTGGTTAAGACTCCATGCTTCTACTGAAGGGGATGCAGGTTCAATCCCTGGCTGGAGAACTACAATATCCTGTACTGAGTGGCACAGCCCCCCAAAAAACTACAGTGCAATGATAAAAGTACAATGTCAGGTGAAATGACAGATTTTCTAAAGTTTATAAACCCAAGGTTCACAAATTCCACAAGAACAACACGTTCTTGTTATTTTTATTAATTACCTGCTCAAAATATTTCCATATTTCCCCCCTATACTTTGGCCTCCTCCTGGGATTGATTTTTTATTATCTTTTTCAACAGAGAAACTGGGAAGACAATTCAGTCTTGCCTGTGGCAAGGCATGGAGAAATCGGGTTCTTGTTACTGATGGTTTTAAAAATTTCTCCTGGCTTTATTACTTCGTTATCAACCATGCCTCATTGGTAACTTCCTCTGGTAGTAACTTTCTGGGGGCAGAGGAAAGCCTCCAAGGTTCCCCATCTCTTGATGGTGCCCCTGGGATGGAGGTGGATGTGTGAGACGGTTGTGGAGCCTGAGGTGTGGTGGCCCCCAAGCAGGAGCAGAGAGGCTTCCAGTTCAGATGTCTTTGACCCTTGGAGGTCAAAGACAGGCAGATGCTCTGTGAGGTGGCCAGGGGCAGGCTATCATTGAAATCTGGGCAGGTGGGGAGGAATACGAGCAGCCCACTGGGCCCGCCCATCACCCCAGAACTACCCTCCAGGGTATGGCTATGCTCCTTGGCTCAGGAACCCTCCCCCCCACAACCCACCCCCAGCTGAGAACATGCCAAGCCTTGGAAGGTACAGGTACAAATGATGGGCCCTGAGCAAAAGGTTCATGAGCATTATTGTTCATCTGCATCTGCACAAAACAAGGATCTTTAAAACAGGTGGGCATATTCAGGGCCACTGACCATTGTCTAGTATCGCTCAGAGATTGCTAGGAAGTTTGAACTTGATTCATGAGCCAAAGGAAAGTCAGAGACGGTTTCAAGGCATCTAAAGGAAGTGGTCAGCATTGTCCTATAGGAAAGGCAATCAGGTGAAAGTTGTAGGATGGATGAGGGGTAAAAGTATTGAGAAAGTGATTACAAGAGTCCAGGAGAGGAATAACAGGGACTGGGATGAAAGCAGGAGGAGTAGCGCTGGATATGTAATGGTGTTAGTGATCTTAGGAACATCACTTGAAACTAACATTTACTAATCATGGTGCCAAGTACTTGTAAGTATCTTAACTTACTTAATCCTCAGGGAACCTCAGAAAAAAGATGAGGAAACTGAGACTTTCAGAGGTTAAGTACTTTGTAAAAGGTCAGTAGGTGATGTGGTATGCCCATGTATGTTAGTCAGTCATGTCTGACTCTTTGCGACCCCATGGACTGTAGCTCACCAGGCTCCTCTGTCCATGGAATTCTCTAGCCAAGAATACTGGAGTGGGTTGCTATGCCCTTCTCCAGGGGATCCTCCCAATCCAGGAATCGAACCCATGTCTCCTGCATTGAGGTGAATTCTTTACCATCTGAGCCACCAGGGAAGCCCAGGTGATGTGGATCAGGACCCAGTGCATCTGTTTCCAGAGACATGGGAAAGGATGCCAGATTACATTTGGGGGTAGAGGGAGACAGAAAAGTTGGAAAGGGAAGAATTTAAGGTGAATTAGATGTTGTAAACTGAATTAGGAAATACTTTTACCTGCTCTTGTTTCATATAGCAAATAATTAATATTATTGCCTAGATGTTTCACAGGTGAGTATACTATTTCTACAACCAAACCACAAACTACGTGAATATAGCATTACTTATGCTATGTGTCATATACCCAGTCAACAATGATTAGGCCTCCCCCTTGGAGCCAGAGCCTGGGCTAGTCACCTGGAATACAAAGACTGAAGAAGACAAAATGCCTTTCCTGAATTTCTAAGAGTTACAGGCCAGCATGAGAGATAGACAAAATATTTTGATGTGATATTACAGGACAACCCTAGAGTTATGAACACTGTGATCTAAGAGTGCAAGGGTGCGAGCTCACTTAGACCCACCTGAGCAGGTCGCAAAAGCATTCAACTGCAGTAATATTTAAACTTGGGATCAGTATATCTGGAGGAGTTCATTAGATTAATATATTAATAATATACTAACAAATATCCTGTAGGTGGGCCCTCCAGCCTGATGCAACTACACGTGTAGAGGCTAGAGATGTGAAGTGTATTTGGTAAGAGACAAGAGTAACTTAAATGGAATAAAGTCACCCTAGAGGTGACTGGCTGGTAGTACGACTGATAGTAAGTAATTCTGAATGTTACCATCAGCAGCCAGTCTTGATTTACTTGACTGTCTGGAATAACTGATGCATGGGATGATTTAACCAGGGTGTTGGAAGCAGGAGAAGCAAGTTGTGGCTGCCTACTGTAGACTGCCATCTCTTACATCCACACCCTTTCAACGTGACTTCACTCCTCTCCCATCAAGAGGTGGGTCTATATCTTCATTCCTTGAATTTGGGCATGGCCAGGTAACTCGTTTTGACAGATGGGTCATCAACAACCATGACATAAGCAGAAGCTTGAAAAGTGCTTACACGTTGACCAGCTCTTGCTGTTCCCTGGGAATTCTTTCACCATCATGTGAACAAGCCCAGGCTAGCCTCCTGGAGGGTGAGAGGCCTAATGGACAGAGGCTCTATTCCAGCTATTCCTACATCGTGTATACACACGAGTGACACCAATCTAAACAATCGCACCTCAGCTTGGTTGGCCTGAAGAAGTGCCCATAAGCAGGACTAGAGATGCGGATGTAGAGAATGGGCATGTGGACACAGGTCGGGGAGGCGAGGGTGGGACAAACTGAGTGAGCAGCACCGACACTTATACACCACCATCTTCATGGCAAATAAATGGGGAAACAGTGGAAACAGTGGCACTTTATTTTTTCAGGGCTCCAAAATCACTGCAGATGGTGACTGCAGCCATGAAATTAAAAGACGCTTACTCCTTGGAAGTAACTTATGACCAACCTAGACAGCATATTAAAACGCAGAGACATTACTTTGCCAACCAAGGTCCATCTAGTCCAGGCTATGGTTTTTCCAGTGGTCATGTATTGATGTGAGAGTTGGACTGTGAAAAAAGCTGAGCACCGAAAAATTGATGCTTTTGAACTGTGGTGTTGGAGAAGACTCTTGAGAGTCCCTTGGACTGCAAGGAGATCCAACCAGTCCATCCTAAAGGAGATCAGCCCTGGGTGTTCATTGGAATGACTGATGCTGAAGCTGAAACTCCAATATTTTGGCCACCTCATGCGAAGGGTTGACTCATTGGAAAAGACTCTGATGCTGGGAGGGATTGGGGGCAGGAGGAGAAGGGGACGACAGAGGATGAGATGGCTGGATGGCATCATCGACTCGATGGACGTGAGTTTAAGTGAACTGCAGGAGTTGGTGATGGACAGGGAGGCCTGGCGTGCTGCGATTCATGGGGTTGCAAAGAGTCGGACACGACTGAGCGACTGAACTGAACTGAACTGATGTGTAAAACAGATACCTAGAGGGAACCTCCTGCATAGCACAGGGAGCTCAGCTCGGTGCTCTGTGACAACCTAGAGGGAAGGGATGTGAGGAAAGGAGGGAGGCTCAAGAAGGAGGAGATATATGTATACATAGAGCTGACTCACATTGTTGTACAGCAGAAACTAACACTAACGTTGTAAAGCAATTATACTCCAGTAAAAAAATAAAAACAAAAACCCCCAAAGAATAAGTAAAAAGTATAAGCATTTATTGCTTTAAGCCATAGGCTTCCCTGGTGGCTTAAATGGTAAAGAATCTGCCTGCAATGCAGGAGACCTGGGTTCAATCTCTAGATATCTTAGAGTAGGAAATGGCAACCCACTCCAGTATTCTTGCCTGCAGAATTCCAAGGACAGAAGAGCCTGGTGGGCTACTGTCCGTGGGGTCACCAACAGTCAGACACAACTGAGTGACTGACACCTTCATTCCCTCTACACTAGGTTCTAGAGCTGTGTGTTACACGGCAAAAGTAACTGACACTGCGGCAGTGTGCCATACTCTCACACTTGATCACATCTTGTGTGACCATTTCTTACACTTACTCTCATCTTGATCACCATCAGGATTACGGACCTCGTACAGCAGTTATTCACTTGGATTCTTTCCTTAGACTTTTGAAAGTAAACCACTGAGTCTTTGTAATTAGAAGAAAATACATCTTCCACTGGATGCTATTACTACTTGATTCTAGGATCCTAATGTTCTTATAATCTGTGAACTTGTACAAGGACTTTGCTGGACTACTTACCAGCAACATCATCTCCCTAACCACACCTCTTCTGGAGAGGCTAAGTTGGGTTTAGGTTCAGGGTAATAACAGCTAAAAGTCCTTATGTTCTATGAGGAAGATTGAGTCGGACTTGCCCCTTGAGCTTTATTGAAAAATTGTGAAGAGAGAGTAAGTGGCTGATTTTTCCACCTCAAGGGGAAAAACACTGGGTTATTGTCATTTCATAATCCTGCACTGCAGTAGCTATTCTACAAAAGAAACAGTCTCTTTTGATCCCGATGGAGCAAAGCTTAAAATTTTCCACTTTGTTTTCTACACAGTTAAATTCATTGGTTACTTTCATTAGTTAATCTGAAATAATTTGGAAGATTGCTGAAAAGGGTTTTACAGCAACAAATAAATCTCCTAGAGGGAAATGTCAGGAACCCAGTCACAGATAAAAAATATTATGGAATATGCCATTTCTATCTACTCCACTCCCCATTCCATCCTCTGAGAAATGAGCAGAGATAAAAATGAAAGATAGTCATTTTTGATATCTGAACCTTCCCTATAGTAAAACTAACAAGGCTAAAAATAAAAAGATATTTTTTAAATACATTTGCTTAAACACAGAGAGTGAAGATTGCCAGAGCTGCAGAAGAAGGAACCTAATCTGCATACCTATCTCAGGGTTCTGAGACTTTAGGGCAGAACACCAGGAGTCTAATTTGCATGAGAGCAAAGACACCAAGACTAAGACTCTTAAGAAAAGAGAGGAAGCATAGGTAATACTCCAGTATTCATTCTCTCAGAAAGCAGCTCTCTGATTTATCCACTGGAGAGGCCTTTCATATCTCCAAATATTCTTTGGTACAGACACTAAGGAATTTGTTTCAAGTTCCTCAGTAATTGGGATAAAAAGAAGGCACTCAATAATCTAAGTCCTTGCTATCCAAAGCAGGGTCCTCAAGCCAGCAGCATCAGGATGATCTGAAAGCTTGTTGCAAATGCAGAATCCCAGGTCCAGTCTAGAACTACTGAATCAGAACATTGATTCTAACCAGATCCTTCCATGATTCACATGCACATTAATGACTGAAGTGAAAGTGAAAGTTGCTCAGTTGTGTCTGACTATTTGCGAACCCATTAACTGTACAGGCCATGGAATTCTCCAGGCCAGAATACTGGAGTGGGTAGCCATTCCCTTCTCCAGAGGATCTTCCCAACCCAGGGATCAAACCCAGGTCTTCCGTATTGCAGGCATATTCTTTACCAGCTGAGCCACAGGGAAGCCCAAGAATACTGGAATGGGTAACCTATCCCTTCTCTAGGGGATCTTCCTGACCCAGGAATCAAACCGGGATCTCCTGCATTAATGGCTGAGAATCACTGGTCTAAGGGAATGATTTTCATAGTTATCTGTGTATTGGAATTACCTGGAAAGTTTTACAAAACACTGATGTCTGGGTCTCACCTTCATAAGATGTAATTTGAATGGTCTGCGGCTTCTTTCTAATCAAGATTGAATCGCAGAAATCTGATTTATCCTTCCTGCCTTAAACAACAGAACAAAAATAGCAGACTATGATCTTCAGACTTTATTCACTATCTATTGCTGCATAACAAGTTACCTGCAAATTTAGCGCTTAAAAAACACACTGTTATTTCCTCACAGTTTTTGTGGTTCAGGAGGCCAGGCATGGTTTAAGTAGTATGAAATTGTCACAAATTTTCAAGAATGATCTTTTAGCTCAGAGTCTTTCCCAAGGCTACAGCTGAAGGGTTGGCCAGTGCCATGGTGTCACATTTATGCTAGACTAAAAAAGAATCCACTTCTAAGCTCACTCATGCAGTCTTTGGCAAGACTCAGGTCCCCTTGGTGGTTGGACTGAGGGCCTCCATTATTCTCTGGCTGTTGACCAGATGCTACTCTTTGTTCCTTGGCATGTAGGCCTCCCTAACATGAGAGTGTGCTTCATTAAAGCAAGCAAGAGAGAGAGTCTGCTAGCAAGATGGAAGTCAGAGTATTCTGTAACGTAGAAATGATATCTACTACACTTGCTATGTATCTGTTACTTATTGGATCCTACCTTCACTCAAAGTATGAATACCAGAAGGTGGGTACCATTGGGGGGCCACTTTAGAAGCTGCCTACCACAGATATTAAACAACAGATATCAAGGGTCTGTGATTTCTAACAGAAGAATAACAATCAAAGCCAGTGGAACAACCATACCAGCTTATTGTCTGAAGGCAGTTCTGAGCTGTGTTACATGAAAGGGGAAATCAGAGTTCTCTATCTATGAAGTGAAGAAAGAGAGAGGCCAAGGCAGTAAGATTTTATGAGTCAGAGTACTATCTGCAGAGAGTAATGTCAGGAAGTCTACTGAGGGGTCCCCTTGAGTCTCTGGTTGAGTGCTAATCTGTATATGTCTGAGAACAAACTAACTGAATACAGGGAAATAACCATCAGGAAGGAGTAAACAGAACAATTTACAGAGTTCACACAGGGCAAGGATGGAAGTGATCATAAGCCACATGACATGGAGTAGAATCCTCAGATATTCTTCAGCCTATACTAAAGGTTGCTCTGGACTTGTCCTAACAAATTTAAGAGGAAGCCTCTAAAGCTCCAACTAATTCCAAGTAAATTAATTGTATACCAGAGCAAAACCCAACATTATTTGAAAATATACCACAAAATCCAACAAACAATAATGTAAAATTCACAATGTCTAACTTCCATTAAGAAATTAGTAGGCAGGCCTAGTAGCAGCAAATAAAGCCCCAAACCAATCAATATAACTCAATCAATAGAAACAGATCCAAAAGAGGGAGAGAATGGAACTGGCGCATAAGAATCTAGAAAAAAAAAAGTTAGAACAGCTGTTGTAAAAATTCTTAATGCTTTAGAAGTAGAGAAAAACATGACCATAATGTAGAGAAAAGTAAAGATATAAAAATTACCCAAAGGAATGACAAAAAAAAATTCAACATATGAAATAAACAATGCACTGGGATTAAAAGAAGACTAAATGTTAAAAGTTCAATGACTTTGAAGGCACAATAGTAAAAATATTCAAAATGAAACTGAAAAAATAAGAGACAAGCCATGACCTGTGGGATACCATCAGGTGGGCTAATATATGTGCAACTGAAGTTTCAGGAAAACAGGGGGAAAGGGAATAAAAAATATTTAAGGAAATGACAAAGTTTTTCAAATTTTATGAAATCCATAAACTTACAGATTTGAGAAGCTCAATAAATTTGAGCAGAAAAAGCAAAAAATTAAAAAGGCACATTATAATTAAATGACTAAAGCCAATGATAAAGAGAAAAAAAATGTATAGGGGTCAGAAGAAAAAGATATTATATACACAGAGGAAGAAGGACAAAAATTACAGTAAGCACCTTATCAGAAACTATGCAAGTCAGAATATGACAGAAAGTCATCTTTAAAGCATGAAAAGAATAAAATAGAAATTTAAAATTCTTTTCCCATAAAAAGAGGAATTTTCATACTTGAAGGCAAACTAAAGGTATTTCAGGCAAACCAAATACATTGCCAGCTTACATGAATTATAAGCAATGTTAAAGAAAGTTCATTAGGCAGAAGGAAAATGAAATCTTCAGGTAGATGGAAATGCATAAAGGAATAGAGCCAGAAATGGTAAATACGTGAATAAATAGAAATTTTTTCTCTTTTAAAAAATCTTTTTTAAAGTAACTTTTAAAAATAAGAATAATGAAAATGCATTCTGAAAATGCAATATATAGCATATGAGAAGTGAAACGTATAACAATATCACAAAAGATGAGCAGGCAGAAATGAAAATACCAGTTGTAAGCTTCATAGGCTGCATGCTGATCTAAGTGTAATTTGCGAGGAGAGATCTCTTCTTCATCCTGCCCTACCATAACTAGAATAATGAAAAGATCGTAATGCTATCAAGGGTTTGAGCCACATAGAACCCACTGGAAGAAAAGAGCTGGAAAGCCCTCAGGTCACAAAATGTAACAGGGTTGGGGAGGATGAGGATAAAGAACACCGCAATTATTGTCTATAACTTGATTTTCCCCTGGCTTGATTTTCCCCTGGCGAGAGCCTAGAGCAACAGGTTTCTCACAACTTAAAAAATTAAGTATTTTTATCACATACCCATGAGAGCTATTTTAACTTTATTTCTATAAAAAAATTTTTTTAATTCTGCCTTAAGTGTGAACTGCAAATAAATATGAACTCGATGATTTGCATTCACTTATTTAACCCAATGTCAATTTCACTTTACTGTGAACTGAGTCAATTTATATAAATCTAATGGCTTCTTTGATTCATATGTTAAACAAATAATTATTAGACACAAAATTCTGCAACATTACCATATTCTTCAAACTTGATGAGGCTGGCTGTGAGACTTTCCCACTTCACAGGATGGAGGCATGGCAAAACAAGGCTGGGGAATCCAGGTATCACAGGCTTAGGAGCTTGCATTGCTCAGGGCCCAGGTGATGAGGGCACATCCTTTAGGAGCAGGGAGTCACAGTTTTGGTTTGGGCTTTAAAAAGAGAGCCCAGGGCTGACCTGATGGCTCAGTAGTAAAGAGTCCACCTCCCAATGCAGGGGACACAGGTTCAACACCTGGTCCGGGAAGATGCCACATGCCACCGTGGGGCAACTAAGCCTGTGTACCACAACTACTGAGCCTGTGCTCTAGAGCCCATCAGCTGTAACTACTGAACCCATGCCTAGAGCTGAGCCACCTAGAGTCTGTGCTCTGCAACAAGAGAAACCACTGCAATGAGAAGCTTTTGCCCTACTCACCACAACTAGAGAAAAGCCCACACAGCAACGAAGACCCAGCACAGCCAAAAATAAATCAGTAAATAGATAAAATTATTTTTTTTAAAACTAAATAAAAATACCAAGAGCCAGACATCCTGGAATGTGAAGTCAAGTGGGCCTTAGAAAGCAGCACTACGAACAAAGCTAGTGGAGGTGATGGAATTCCAGTTGAGCTATTTCAAATCCTGAAGATGATGCTGTGAAAGTGCTGCACTCAATATGCCAGCAGAATTAGAAAACTCAGCAGTGGCCACAGAACTGGAAAAGGTCCGTTTTCATTCCAATCCCAAAGAAAGGCAATGCCAAAGAATGTTCAAACTACCACACAATTACACTCATCTCACATGCTAGTAAAGTAATGCTCAAAATTCTCCAAGCCAGGCTTCAGCAATATGAACCATGAGCTTCCAGATGTTCGAGCTGGTTTTAGAAAAGGCAGAGGAACCAGAGTCAAATTGCCAACATCCGCTGGATCATGGAAAAGCAAGAGAGTTTCAGAAAATATCTATTTCTGCTTTATTGACTATGCCAAAGCCTTTGATTGTGTGGATCACAATAAACTGTGGAAAATTCTGAAAGAGATGGGAATACCAGACCACCTGACCTGCCTCTTGAGAAACCTGTATGCAGTCAGGAAGCAACAGTTAGAACTGGACATGGAACAACAGACTGGTTCCAATAGGAAAAGGAGTTCGTCAAGGCTGTATATTGTCACCCTACTTATTTTACTTATATGCAGAATACATCATGAGAAACGCTGGGCTTGAGAAGCACAAGCTGGAATCAAGGTTGCGGGAGAAATATCAATAACCTCAGATATGCAGATGACACCACCCTTATGGCAGAAAGTGAAGAGGAACCAAAAAGCCTCTTGATGAAAGTGAAAGAGGAGAGTGAAAAAGTTGGCCTAAAGCTCAACATTCAGAAAACGAAGATCATGGCACCTGGTCCCATCACTCCATGGGAAATAGATGGGGAAACAGTGTCAGACTTTATTTTGGGGGGGCTCCAAAATCACTGCAGATGGTGATTGCAGCCATGAAATTAAAAGATGCTTACTCCTTGGAAGGAAAGTTATGAACCAACCTAGATAGCATATTGAAAAGCAGAGACATTACTTAGCCAACAAAGGTCCGTCTAGTCAAGGCTATGGTTTTTCCAGTGGTCATGTATGGATGTGAGAGTTGGACTGTGAAGAAAGCTGAGCACCAAAGAATTGATGCTTTGAAGTGTGGTGTTGGAGAAGACTCTTGAGAGTCCCTTGGACTGCAAGGAGATCCAACAGTCCATCCTAAAGGAGATCAGTCCTGGGTGTTCATAGGAAGGATGCTGAAGCTGAAACTCCAACACTTTGGCCACTTCATGTGAAGAGTTTGACTCATTGGAAAAGACTCTGATTCTGGGAGGGATTGGGGGCAGGAGGAGAAGGGACGACAGAGGATGAGATGGCTGGATGGCATCACCGACTCGATGGGCATGAGTTTGAGTGAACTCCAGGAGTTGGTGATGGACAGGGAAGCCTGGCGTGCTGCGATTCATGGGGTCCCAAAGAGTCGGACATGACTGAGCGACTGAACTGAACTGAAACAAAAGAAGGGCCTGTAAAAAACTGGGTCGATAAGGACAGTTATGAACAAATTAAGGAGACTTAAATTAGGATCTATGAAGGAATCTTTAAAAAGGGTTGGAGGTAATTTTGCATGAAAAAGAAAAGAATAAAGAGTGACTAGCTGTCTTCAAATAAATTAAGAGTAATTACCAATAGATAATTAGCAGTATTGCTCATTCCTACTAACAAGATAGAAACATGAAGAAGTGAGTCTAAATTTCAACAATGAAATGTGGTCACTGAAAGTACAATTTATTAACCAGGAAGGTGATTAAGCACAGAGAAAAATCTAGGTTCTCCCAACATTTCAAGTGAAGCTATGTTTTCCTGACAGCAAAACATCTGGTGATATTAAAAATCTCATCCAGCTGACCTTTCAGAGTTATGTAGATAAAACATCTGTAAGGTAAGATTTTTTAATGGATTGATTGAACTGAGTAAATGTTTTGAGGCTTTGGGGAAATTTCACCCAAATAATAAAAAGCAAAGGAGTCGTCTTCTGTCTGACCTTTTGGAGGGAAGAATTTATCTTATATAATTAGAATAACAGTCTCCATCTGGCAGTGGACCTGTTCCTCTGGGCTCATACATACAGCAGACAGAGCTCCACCTAATTAGTCAAGTGTTTTCAGTGAGATTACAAGCGAGATTTACTAAAATTGCTCAGTGTCCTGACTCTCCAGTGATTCACTGCTCTCTGCCACCTATAAACAAGCTGTTCAAAAGCTTATAAAAACCCTAAACAAACTGATATATTTTTTTAAATAGAAAATGAAGGTATTGAGAATTCTCATCATATTCCGAAATTATCTTCTTGGATTCAGGCAAGAAAGGTGTTTATTGACCAAAGTTTTAGAGCAAGGAAAAACTAAGATGAAGTTGGAGGACTGTCATGCATCCATGAGCTCTTTTCTAGAAAGCTAGTCACCAGATGATCAAAGCAGTGATTCTCCAAGTGTGTCTTAGATCAGCACCAGCATCCTCCGGGAACTTGTCGGAAATGCAGATCCTTGGGTCCTACCCAAGACCTACTGAATCAGAAACTTTGTAGGTGGAGCCCAGCAGTCTATGTTTTAATAAGCCCTTCATGTTATTCCGATACACACTGAATAACCTCTAGGTTCAGGAGTGACTGCTCCCAACTGAGCCAAAGCTAGGTTTTAGCATCTGGCTACTTGAGTAACCAGTGATCCTCACAGGTCTCTTGCCATGAACTGAGATGCCCAGGAGTTTCAGGTTTCCTAGATGAAGGAAAGGGACATGGAAGGTGGGAGTCCAGTAAGATGTCTGGATATTAAAGATGATAGTGTATGTTAGGTATCTACTTGTGGCTCAGCAGTAAAATCCACCTGCAAAGCAGGAGATGCAGGAGACACGGGTTCAATCCCGGGTGGGGAAGATTCCCTGGAGGAGGACATGGCAACCCACTGCAGTTTTCTTGCCAAAAAAATCCTATGGACAGAGGAGCCTGGCAGGCCACAGTCCATGCGATTGCAAAGAGTCGAATGTGACTGAGCACACACACATTCATTTTAAAACCTAAAATCTTTATACATAATAGAATCCATAATTATGTGTTGATTATCTAATTCAGTTTAATCCTTCTGCCTAATGAACTAATTTTGATCCCCAAAGAATGGGGAGAGCCAGAAGCTGAAAGATTAGTGTTTGTTGAAAACAAACAAAAAAACAAAGCAGAACCTATAATGGGACTCAGAGCATAAGAGACTTGATTCAGGGCCCAGGAAGAAAAGAGGTCAACCCTAGAACCCTTTGAAGCCTGGGCCCTTTAGGGATTTGGAGTAGCCCCAAGGAAAAGTCAGCTGTGCCTAGTTCCAGTGTCTCTTATAAGACAGTAGCAGTAGAAACAACGGTAAGAACACCAAAGAAACCTAGAGAGGGCCTAAAGTACTATACCTGTTGTAATCTGAATATCAGCATGACTGAA
>NW_020867119.1:0-35436 GCF_003369695.1 Bos indicus x Bos taurus
GTTGTCCAATCAAAACACAACTATGGCTTATCTGGAGACACACAGATTCAAGAATTCTCTAGAACAGGATCTATTAAGACTCCGCAATCTATTTGAGATGATGGAAGAGGGAAATGAAAGAGGTCTTTATTGTGTTTTCTAATTTTAAAATTACCCATCTTTCCTTTTTGTATTTCCTATTAAGTCTTTCAGTGATGTTGGATTTTAACTTTAAACTTTTCTTTATTTTCCTAATTATATTCTTGTTGAATAAATGAAATTATTATAACATTATGTATATTGAGTATAAATTTTCTATAGTTTCTCTACACTTTAATTTTGTATGCTATCATGCCTAAAATTCCAAATTTCCACATAATTTCTATATCCATTATTTCCACTTCCTTGTAATTTATTAATAATCACTGTTGAACTGTGCCTGCCTACCCACCTGCCAAAGCAGGAGACTTAAGAGACACGGGGTTCAATCCCTGAGTCAGGAAGATTCCCTGGAGTAGGACATGGCAACCCACTCCAATATTTTTGCTTAGAGAATCTCGTAGACAGAAGAGCCTGGTGGCTATGGTCCATAGGGCTGCAGAGAGTCAGACACGACATTGAACTATGCACTTACAGCTTATCGTGTGCTATAAAAGACCTTGCTGTTTGCAATGTTTGACATCCTTCTTAAATGTTTATGTATCATTCAATTAGTATTTTCAAGAGGTCTTACTATTTCATTATGTGTGTTCATAATAAACTCCTGAATTTTCTCCACTACTGAAAAAAGCAATTTACATGTACATCAAATACAAAATGAAGTTTCTATTTGGATGCTGAGTCTGCTATTGTCATTTATTCTTGTATTTCTGGCTATAACAATGTATGGGTATAACAACATATTCTGACTAGTTATATTTCTGCTCAAGCACATATAGGAATTTACACTGCATTTTAAAATCATGTATATGTGTCTCTTTTAGAATTTTTGTGTGTGTTTACTTCTGCAAATATTATCTTTAATACTTTTTACTTAAAACTCCTTTATGAGCTCTCTATTTTAGCCTCTTGGGTTTTTTTAAACAAATATTTTAGTTTTGTAAAGATATTTCTTTTAACCTCTTACTATATACTTAAATGTTTTGTAACTTCTAAAGAATTTAAAACTCTTGCTAAAGGAGGAAGAAGATAAAAGATAACTGATGAAGCATGGACACTGAGGAGACATGGCTGAAGTAAAATTTCAAAAGAGTTAACAGTCACATAAAGTTATAAAAATTTTGATTTTCCTATTTACTTCTCTTTTTGCTCCCCACTTTGCTTTTCAAACCTAAAGTTTTTATTTCTTCCTCATTTTTTCAGAAGAAATTAATCAAATTATCAAAGATAACAAGCTTCCCTTCTCTTCAACCTACTTTTTAAACTTGTAATTTTTAAAAATTTTCACTCATTAAAAAAAACTTTTTTGGTTACACCCACATGGCATGTGGGATCTCAGTTCCTCAACCAGCAGTCAAAACTGCACCCCCTACATTGGAAAGGCCCGATCTTAACCACTGGATCACCAGGGAATTCTTGTAACGGTTTCACTCATTTTTGAGTGCTCACTTAACTATCTTGCAAAGATCTGAAATCCAAGATTAAGTCTGTTAAACTGTTAAATCTTTGTTTTCATAAAGACTAAAAACTAACCCCAGACACAGAAAGACAAATAGTTAATTTTTTTCACTTTTGTGGGGAACCTAAAATAAAGTTCAACACACAGACACAGAGAGCAGAATGATGGTTGACAGAGGCTAGGGGGGGATGGGGAAAAACTGGGAGATAATGGTCAAAAAGATACAAATTTTCAATTATAAGATGAGTAAGTTCTGGGATCCAGTGCACAGCATGGTGATTATTGTATACTAGAAATTTTTATTAATAGTATTGTGTATATCAGAAATGTATACATACCATATTCTCACCACACACACACACACACACAAAGGTAACTATGTAGGTAACAGATATGTTACTTGATTATGGTAATCATTTCACAATGGATACATATATTAAATTATCACACTGTACACTATTAAAAAATCATGTTGTACAACCTAAATGTATACAATTTTTTGCCAATCATACCTCAATAAAACTGGAAAAAAAAAATAAAGAACTTCTCTTTAACTGTGAACACCATTTTAGCTGAAGGCCGTATCTGAGGCTGTGCTCCCACTAGCTCGCGTTTATTCTTTGCTTTTTAATTTTGGAAACCATGGCCTTTTTTTTTTTAAATATTGATACGACCATTATAAGATCTAGATATTGTGACTTGTTTAAATCATATAAGCAGAGAATTAAATGAGGCCCTCTGAGTTAAATTTTTAAAACCTGACTTTATTCATTTGGGAGCATCTTTATTTAAATTAGTTTTCTCAAGTTTCTTGTTAACCTTTGCAAAAATTCCATTTCTCACCTTTTCAGTTAAAGAATTGCTCTAGTTATTTTTTATTATTTTCCTTGTCTTTTTTTCTTTCTACTTGTATTCTCATAAATAGGGAAATAATTTTATTGATGTTGTGATTAAGTTTCTTCATCACCTAACTTAAGAACCTTATTTCTTCTTTCATTGTTATATTATATCCAGATGTTTTCTGTTTCTTCTATTCACATGGTCATGGATTATAATTTACCATCTATTCTTTCTAATGTTTTTATACTTTCAATCCTCTGTAAAATTTGAGCTTAATATTCTTCAAACTTCTTTCCAGAAAAAAATCTGACTTTTCTGTGTCTCCTGTGTTTCTCGGCTCTGCAGACAGTTATTTGAGGCTTCTCTGACTGAACTACCTGTCTGACTCAATTTCCTTCCTGCCTGCCATAGTAATTATTAATGATGGTCTTTACAGATGTCTTATTTTCTCCTTTTTTGTCAGCTCAATTTTTCTTTTCTTTTTTGAGGTGCTGAAGGAGGTTGTTTTGTTTTATTGTTTTGGTCTGGGTATTTTTATTCTTTAGATTTTCCACTGGTAATAATTATCTATTTGGAGAGTTCTCACTGCATCCTACTACTGGTTATTCTGTGTTTTCTTTCACATCTTGCTTTAGACTCAGAGCGTTGCTTTCTGATACCTTGACTAACCTTCTCTTTTCCTAAAAATCAGATATAATTTAGGACAATGATTTGCCACCACTGGAGATACCTGAAACTATATGCAATGTATACTGAAAGTCAACATGTTATAAATGTTAGGGAAATTTAGCTCTAAAAGGGAATATTCTAAAGGGGAAAACACTCAAGTGAATGTAATTCTGTAAAGTTTGTTAAAAAGAAAGATAGTCACTTTATTACTCAAATCTAAGAGTTACTAGTGACATCGGTAATATCATCACTGAATGTTGCATGGAAGGCTTTATGAAGCAAACAAAATTTTTAATACACATGAAAAAGCAGATTGGGAATTCCCTGGTGGTCCAGTGGTTAGGATTTGGCACTCTCACTACTGGGGCCCCAGGTTTTACCCCGGCCCTGGTCAGGGAACTAACATCCCACAAGCCACACCACATGGCCAAAAAACAGAAGAACGAGTAGGTTAACTTGAACAGAAAAAAGAAGGGAAGAGAAAGTATTCCAAAAGGCATGTGAGGATATGAGAAGATTTCAGGAAATGAAGGAGGTTATGAGTGGAAATGGGAAGGACCTGCTCAGGAAATAAAGGTAATAGTCAACTGAGATCACATGGTTATTCAGTGCAATGAAAAATGAAGTTGGAAAACTAGGAAGCCAAGCTGCCTGAGGATTTAACTACCAGATGAATTAAACGTGAGGGTAAAGAGATCAAAGATAAGAAAATGGAAGACCAGGTAAGAGGCAATTACAATCACACAGGTAACAGTTAGGCAGTTTGGGGAAGAAACTGGTAAATTTGGTTTTATACTATTTGAATTGTAGCTGACAGTAGAAGATTTGAGTAGAAAAGTCCACCAGGCAATCAGATATGTAAATTAGAGTTCAAAAGAGGAGAAATGGTTGGAATTCTACATTTGATGGTTACATGGTTAGAAGTTAGCTCAGTTGGTAAAGAATCCACCTGCAACGCAGGAGACCCCGGTTTGATTCCTGAGTGGGGAAGATCCGCTGGAGAAGGGATCGGCTACCCATTCCAGTATTCTTGGGCTTCCCTTGTGGCTCAGCTGGTGAAGAATCCACCAGCAATGTGGGAGACCTGGGTTCGATCCCTGGGTTTGGAAGATACCCTGCAGAAGGGAAAGGCTACCCACTCCAGTATTCCTGCCTGGAGAATTCCATGGACTATACAGTCCATGGGGTCTCAAAGAGTCGGACATAACGGAGTGACTTACACAACTTTCACTTTCACTGGCCGGAAGTAACAATTAAAGAAAAAGCATCTTAGGGAGTACCCACTTTTAGAGGATGAAAGAAAGAAGTGAGATAAATTTCTGTTAAAGATGCAGAGATTTACTGACTGGTGGCAGGGGGTTGGAGGGATTTTTATCTCCTCTCTCAATTTCCTGACACACAGCTCAAACCCACATTGCTTCTATCAACGCTGATCATTCATTACCACTATTTAACATGAGTCTTCAATGTTGTGGGAAAATACACCGCAATTTTTAAATTAACAAAATTTCTTTTACAGAATAAAATTCAAGAATTATGATTACCTTCCAAACAAAGCTGGATGAAATTTCTGCATGCTTTAGGAGCTTCTTTTGACCACAACTCTATATCAATATCTCCAGCTGTAGTTTTCAATAAAACCTGTAGAAAGCACATAAAATCATTAAGTTATCGTTTTGCTTCATAATGAGTTTACTGGCTGCTCAACATAAAGTATTCACTACTGAATTTTCCATTTTAAAAACCAACATGAGAAACTTTGCTTGGTTTCTGTTGTTATACTCAAAAACTTCAAATAATCAGTACAAGTTACTCTATTTCTATCTTTTAAATACTATTTTCAGAAATAATTTATGCTTTATGGAAAATTTAGCACAAATATTTTTTAATCACAGAAACAACTGCATTCATTTAAAAATCAATGCTGTAAACTTGCTTTAATTTTAAAAGTTTTCCATATCATTTCTTCCAATAAAATTGGTAAAGCAAATTAAGACATTAAAGAACAATGATCCCATGAAACTACAGTACTATAAGACGATTTTACAATTATTTTTTAACATATGAACAGTTGACCTCTTCACTCACAATCATGCCATTTCTAATTTACAAAGGAACATTCTTAATCCAATTCTGGGTTGTATATTAGGGACCAAACCTGTATCTCCTGTGTCTACTACACTGGCAGGTGGATTCTTTACCACTGAGCCACCAGGGAAGCCCCTTAAAATTACTATCGACAGTAAATGAAATCTGTTGATAGTCTCCTTTCCACAGCTCATGAAGGCAGTTACTCCTTGGTGCAAGCAGCCCACTTGCAGGAACCAAAATCCCTACTGAGTCCACAGGTAGAAACAGCTTATAACAGTCTTATTAATAATTACAACAACCAAAAAGAACAGAAAGCTCTAAATCTGAACACCCTGGCACAGCTGAATCCAACTGCTCTAGTATCACTTCCCCCACACACCCAGCCCTCAGCAGAACAGAGTCCACTGTCAATCACTGATTAATGGTCCATGACATATGACCATCACCATCACTTTTGCTACAACTGCCTTCAGTTTCTGCTTCAGAAGCCCAAATTACACTGCCATAATTTATATAACATTGATGAATGTATTGTATCTTTTTGGGCTTTTACTGGCTATATAGTTCTCTTATAATTATGCACCTGGGGGTGGAGGAGGAGACAATATCTATACTGTAGTAGATTTTAAAATGGTTTCCTTAACCCTTAAAGCACATGGACACCACCAGATGGTCAACATCGAAATCAGATTGATCGCATCTTTGCAGTCAAAGATGGAGAAACTCTATACAGTCAGCAAAAACAAGACCGGGAGCTGACTGTGGCTCAGATCATGAACTCCTTATTGCCAAATTCAGACTACCTCTGAGACATCACAGGTTTGGTTTCCCACCACTACAACAAAGTGAATATTGCAAAAAAGTGAGTCACATAAAGTTTTTGGTTTCTCAGTGCACACAGAAGTTATGTTTACTCTATACTGTATGCAACAGCATTATGTCTGAAAAGACAAAGCATAAACCTTAATTTTAAAATACTTTACTATTAAAAACTGCCAATCTACATGTAAGCCTTTAGCGAATCATAATCTTTTCACTGGTGGGGGGCTTAAAATGTTGCAAGTATTACCCAAATGTGACCCAAAGACACAAAGTGAACAAATGCTGTTGGAAAAATGCTAAGAGGCTTGCTCTTATATGTATAAGTGCATCACTTTGCTGTATACCTGAAGCTAACACAACACTGTACATCAACTATACTTCAATTTAAAAAAAAAAAAAAAGAATAACTGAACAACCAAAATGGATCACTGAAGAAATCAAAGGAAAAAAAAAATACCTAGGGACAAAAATACCACATATCAAACCTTATGGGGTACAAGGAAAGTGTTTTTAAGAGAGAAGGTCATAGCAATATGGGCCAAACTCAAGAAACAAAACAATCCAAAACAATCTAACTTTATACCTAGATGAACTAGAAAAAGATGAACAAATGAAGTCAAAGTTAGAAGAAAGGAAATAATAAAGAACACAGTATAAATAAATGAAAGAGACTAAAAAACAATAGAAAAGATCAGTGAAGCTAATGGCTAGCTCTTTAAAAAGAGAAAAAAAACTGACAAAACTTTGGCCACACTCACAAAGAAAGAGAGCTCAAATAAATAAAATCAGAAATGAAACAGAAATTACAACTGATACCATACAAACACAAAGAAGCAAAGAGATACTCTGAACAATTACATGCCAACAAATTGGACAACCTAGAAAAAAAATGGATAAATTCCTAAAAACATACAATCTTCCATGACTGAATCATGAAAAAATAGAAAATCTAAATAGACAGATTACTAGTAAGGAGATCGAATCAGTAATCAAAAACTGCCAACAACAAAAGCACAGGATCAGATGGCTTCACTGATGAATTCTTCTAAACATTCAAAGATTAAATATCTATCCTTTTTAAACTCATTTTACAAAGCTAGCATTACCCTGATACCAAAACCAAAGACACCACAAAATAAGAAATTACTAGAGCTAATCAATGAATATAGTAAAGTTGCAGGATATAAATTAACACATAGAGATCCCTTGCATTCCTATACATTTACAAGGAGAAAACAGAAAAGAAATTAAGGAAACAATTCCATTCACCATTGCAACAAAAAGAATAAAATACTTAGGAATAAATCTACCTAAAGAACAAAAGACCTATATATATAAAACTATAAAACACTGGTGGAAGAAATCAAAGATCACAAAGATAGAGAAATATACCATATTCATGGATCAGAAAAATCAATATAGAGAAAATGAGTATATTACCCAAGCAATCTATAGATTCAATGCAATCCCTATCAAGCTACCAATGGTACTTTTCACGGAACTAAAACAAATAATTTCACAATTTGTATGGAAATACAAAAAACCTCGAATAGCCCAAAGCTATCTTGAGAAAGAAGAATGGAACTGGAGGAATAACCTGCCTGACTTCAGACTATACTACAAAGCTACAGTCATCAAACAGTATGGTACTGGCACAAAGACAGAAATACAGATCAACGGAATAAAATAGAAAGCCCAGAGATAAATCCACGCACCTATGGACACCTTATCTTTGACAAAGGAGGCAAGAATATACAATGGAGGAAAGACAATCTCTTTAACAAGTGGTGCTGGGAAAACTGGTCAACCACTTGTAAAGGAATGAAACTAGAACACTCTCTAACACCATACACAAAAATAACTCAAAATGGATTAAAGACCTAAGTGTAAGACCAGAAAATATAAAACTCCTAGACAAAAATATAGGCAAAACACTCTCTGACATAAATCACAGCAGGATCCTCCATGACCCACCTCCCAGAGTAATGGAAATAAAAGCAAAAAATAAACAAATGGGACCTAATTAAACTTAAAAGCTTTTGCACAACAAAGGAAACTATAAGCAAGATGAAAAGACAGCCTTCAGAATGGTAGAAAATACTGGCAAAAGAAGCAACTGACAAAAGAATTAATCTCAAAAATATACAAGCAGCTCCTGCAGCTCAATTCCAGAAAAATAAACAACCCAATCAAAAAATGGGCCAAAGAACTAAGCAGACAGTTCTCCAAAGAAGACATATAGATGGCTAACAAACACATGAAAAGATGCTCAACATCACTCATTATCAGAGAAATGCAAATCAAAACCACAATGAGGTACCATCTCACAATGGTTAGAATGGCTGCTATCAAAAAATCTATAAGCAATAAATGCTGGAGAGGGTGTGGAGAAAAGGGAACCCTCTTAAACTGTTGGTGGGAATGCAAACTAGTACAGCCACTATGAAGAACAGTTTTTAAGGAGATTCCTTAAAAAACTGGAAGTAGAACTGCCATACGACCCAGCAATCCCACTGCTGGGCATACACACTGAGGAAACCAGAATTGAAAGAGACACACGTACCCCAATGTTCATTGCAGCCCTGTTTACAATAGCCAGGACATGGAAGCAACCTAGATGGTCAGCAGACAAATGGATAAGAAAGCTACATATACACAATGGAATATTACTCAGCCATTAAAAAGAATGCATTGGAATCAGTTCTAATGAGGTGGATGAAACTGGAACCTATTATAGAGTGAAGTAAGTCAGAAAGAAAAACACAAATATAGTATGTTGACACATATATATGGAATTTAGAAAGATGGTATCGATGACCCTATATGCAAGATAGCAAAAGCGACACAGATGTAAAGAACAGTCTTTTGGACTCTGTGGGAGAAGGCGAGGGTGGGATGATTTGAGAGGGTAGCATTGAAAGATGTATATTATGTGAAGTGGATCGCCAGTCCAGGTTCGATGCATGAGACAGGGTGCTCAGGGCTGGTGCCCTGGGATGACCCTGGGGGATGGGATGGGGAGGGAGGTGGGACAGGGGTTCTGGATGGGGAACACATGTGTACCTGAGGCTGATTCATGTCGATGTATGGCAAAAGCCACTACATTATGGTAAAGTAATTAGCCTCCAATTAAAATTAATTAATTAATTAGAAAAAAATAACAAAACAACAACAAAGATAAAGGCCAGAAAGTAAAAGGAAAAAAAAAAGCTCATACTACCCAAATAATCTATACATTTAGTGTGAAAGTGAAGTGAAAGTGCAGTTGCTTCAGTCGTGTCCGACGCTTAGCGACCCCATGGACTGCAGCCTACCAGGCTCCTGCGTCCATGGGATTTTCCAGGCAAGAGTACTGGAGTGGGTTGCCATTTCCTCCAATGCATAAAAGTGAAAAGTCAAAGTGAAGTCGCTCAGTCGTCTCCAACTCTTAGCGACCCCATAGACTGCACCCTACCAGGCTCCTCCGTCCATGGGATTTTCCAGGCAAGAGTACTGGAGTGGGGTGCCATTTCCTTCTCCAACATTTAGTGTAATCCCTATCAAAACTCCAATGGCATTTTTCACAGAACTAGAACAAATAATCCTAAAATTTGTATGGAACCACCAAAGACCCCAAATGGACAAAAAAGCCTTGAGAAAGAATAACAAACCCAGAGGTATCATGCTCCCTGATTTCAAATTATACTACAAAACTATAGCAATCAAAACAGAATGGTATTGGTATACAAAACAGAGGCATAGATCAATGGAACAGAACAGAAAGCTCAGAAATAAGACCACACTTTCATGGTTAATTAGTTTACCATGGAGGCAAAAATGCATAATGAGGATAGGATACTCTCTTCAAAAATCTATCCTGGGAAAACTGAACAGCTGCAAGTAAAAGAGTGAAACTGGACCACTATCATACACTATATATAAAAATAAACTCAAAATGGACTCAAGACTTGAATGCAAAATCTGAAACCATAAACATTCCAGAATAAAAGAGATGCAGTAAGATGCTTACTCCTTGGAAGAAAAGTTATGACCAACCTAGATAGCATATTCAAAAGCAGAGACATTACTTTGCCAACAAAGGTCCCTCTAGTCAAGGCTATGGTTTTTCCAGTGGTCATGTATGGATGTGAGAGTTGGACTGTGAAGAAAGCTGAGTGCCAAAGAATTGATGCTTTTAAACTGTGGTGTTGGAGAAGACTCTTGAGAGTCCCTTGGACTGCAAGGAGATCCAACCAGTCCATTCTGAAGGAGATCAGTCCTGGATGTTCTTTGGAAGGAATGATGCTAAAGCTGAAACTTCAGTACTTTGGCCACCTCACGCGAAGAGTTGACTCATTGGAAAAGACTCTGATGCTGGGAGGGATTGGGGGCAGGAGGAGAAGGGGATGACAGAGGATGAGATGGCTGGATGGCATCACCGACTCGATGGATGTGAGTTTGAGTGAACTCCGGGAGTTGGTGATGGACAGGGAGGCCTGGCGTGCTGCGATTCATGGGGTGGCAAAAGAGTCAGACACGACTGAGCGACTGAACTGAACTGAACTGAACTGAAGAGCCTTTGGTACTGGTCTTAGCAAACTGCTTTTTTTTTTTGATCAGATTTCAAATCCAAGGGCAAAAAAGGTAAAAATAATCAAATGGGACAATATGAACAAACAAGCTTCTGCACAGTAAAGGAAACCATCAACAAAATGAAAACATAACCTACTGAATTGGGAGAAGATATTTGCACATCATATATCTGATAAAGGGTTAATCTCCAAAATATAAAGAGAACTTATTAACATATGTAACAAAAAAACTGTTTAAAAACCACATATAAGGATCTGAATACACATTTTTTCCAAAGAAGACGTACAGATGAGCAACAGGCACATGAAAAGATGCTCAAAATCACTAATCATAAGGTAAATGCAAATCAAAACCACAGTGAGGTATCACCTCACACCCAACAGAATAGTTATTATTAAAAAGATAAGAAATAACAAGCATTAGCAAAGATACGGAAGAAGGGAACATCTGTGAACTGTTGGTAGGAATATAAATTGGCACAGCCACTATGGAAAACACTGTGGAGGTTACTCAAAAAATTAAAAATGAACTACCATGCTAACCAGCAATTCTACTTTTGAATATTTATCCAAAGAAAAAGAAGACACTAACTAGAAAAGATATATGCACCCCTCCGTTCACTGCAGCATTATTTACAAAAGCTAGCAAATGAATTTGCAAAGTGATGCTCAAAATTCTCCAAGCCAGACTTCAACAGTGAGTGAATCAAGAATTTCCAGATGGTCAAGCTGGATTTAGAAAAGGCACAGGAACTAGATATTGAATTGCCAACATCCACTGGATCATCGAAAAAGCAAGAGAGTTCCAGAAAAACACCTACTTCTGCTTCGTTGATTATGCTAAAGCCTTTGACTGTGTGGATCACACACATCAAGACTGCCAGGAGAAGTAACAATGACCTCAGATATGCAGATGACACCACCCTTATGGCAGAAAGTGAAGAAGAACTAAAGAACCTCTTGATGATAGTGAAACAGGAGAGTGAAAACGCTGGCTTAAAACTCAACATTCAAAAAAAGAAGATCATGGCATCTGGTCCCATCACTTTCTGGCAAATTGATGGGGAAACAATGGAATAGCGACAGACGGTTTTCATTGGGCTCCAAAATCACTGCAGATGGTGACTGCAGCCATGAAATTAAAAGATGCCTGCTCCTTGGGAGAAAAGCTATGATCAACCTAGACAGCATATTAAAAAGCAGAGACACTACTTTGCCAACAAAGGTTCATCTAGTCAAAGCTATGGTTCTGCCAGTAGTCACATATGGATGTGAGAGTTGGAATATAAACAAAGCTGAGTGCCAAAGAATTGATGTTTTCGAACTGTGGTGTTGGAGAAGACTGTTGAGAGTCCCTTGGACTGCAAGGAGATCAAAGCAGTCAGTCCTAAAGGAAATCAGTCCTGAATATTCATTTGAAGGACTGATGCTGAAGCTGAAGCTCCGATACTTTGGCCACCTGATGTGAAGAACTGACTCAGTGGAAAAGACCCTGATGCTGGGAAAAGACTGAAGGCGGGAGAAGGGGATGACAGAGGATGAGATGGTTGGATGGCATCACCGACTCGATGGACATGAGTTTGAGCAAGCTCCTGGAGTTGGTGATGGACACGGAAGCCTGGCATACTGCAGTCCATGGGGTCGCAAAGAGTCTGACATGACTGAGTGACTGAACTGAACATATGGAAACAACTTAAGTGTCCACTGATGGATAAGTATAAAGAAGACACACACCAGAATACTACTCAGCCATAAAAAAGAAAGTAATATTCATGTGCTACAACATGGATGGAGCTTTAAGAGTATTATGCTAAATGAACTCAGTCTGACATAGAAAGATAAATACCACATGATTCCATTTGCATGTGGACTCTGAAACAGAAACAAATAAAACCCAGACTCTTAGATACAGAAAATAGTCTGGTGGTTGCCAGAGGTAAGAAACAGTGAAAATGGGTGGGAGGTGAGGGGTAGAATAGGGGAAGGGAATCAAGAGGTACAAACACCCAGTTGCATAAGTAAGTAAGTCACGGGGATGAAAAGTACAGCACAGACAATAGTCAATAAAATAGCATTAACTTTGTATGCTGACAAGTGATAACTAGACTTACTGTGGTGACCATTTTGTAATGTTTCAAATGTTAAATCATGTTGCACACATGAAACTAATAATGTATATCACATATACCATACTTCAATAAAAATAAAAATAGGGATAGTAATATCTTCATAGGTTTGTTGTGAGGACAAAATGAGTTATTATACACAGACTGCTTAGAACAGTATCTGATAGAGTAAATGCTCAAAATATGGTCGCTATAATTACTGTAATTATTATTTTTATAAAAATTTTTGACAACAGGAAACTTATAAAAGTAAGTTTATACAGTAAAATCACATTATGGTTGGGTCACTTTTCTAACCAGGTTTTCTTAATCTTTTCATTGGTAAGCTACTGAATTAAAAAAGAAGGTACACTGCTCCTCCTTCGGCCATGCATTCCATTTGGCCATAACTACTCTGTCATGTGTCATCACTTCAAGAGAAATAGATGGGGAAATGGTGGAAACAGTGTCAAACTTTATTTTTTGGGGCTCCAAAATCACTGCAGATGGTGTTGCAGCCATGAAATTAAAAGACGCTTACTCCTTGGAAGGAAAGTTATGACCAACCTAGATAGCATATTCAAAAGCAGAGACATTACTTTGCCAACAAAGGTCCCTCTAGTCAAGGCTATGGTTTTTCCTGTGGTCATGTATGGATGTAAGAGTTGGACTGTGAAGAAAGCTGAGCATCGAAGAACTGATGCTTTTGAATTGTGGTGTTGGAGAAGACTTTTGAGAGTCCCTTGGACTGCAAGGAGATCCAACCAGTCCATTCTGAAGATCAGTCCTGGATGTTCTTTGGAAGGAATGATGCTAAAGCTGAAAACTTCAGTACTTTGGCCACCTCATGCGAAGAGTTGACTCATTGGAAAAGACTCTGATGCTGGGAGGGATTGGGGGCAGGAGGAGAAGGGGATGACAGAGGATGAGATGGCTGGATGGCATCACTGACTCAATGGACGTGAGTCTGAATGAACTCCGGGAGTTGGTGATGGTCAGGGAGGGCTGGCGTGCTTCGATTCATGGGGTGGCAAAGAGTTAGACACGACTGAGCGACTGAACTGAACTGAACTGAACTCTATCATGTATCAGTGGCTCTTTTTCTTAATGCTTACAAGTAAGACAATACTGTGATAATGTTTCTTAAGAATAAAACATATGGGTTAATATAAAATGTAGATTAATCATCATAATACATGGACATTTCATTTTCAGTAGATAAGGAAATTTCTGTCAAGGGGTACTTTCTAAGTTGATACTACTCTTTGTAGAGAGAAATTTTGTCCCATTTATTTGGAATATCTCTGAATCCTTTTAGTACAGACCACTAAACAAACATTCATTGAGCAAACTTACTACATCTGCTTTAAATTCTTTCCAGGCCAAAATTATTTTCTTTAATTTTTAATTGGAGGATAACTGCCTTACAATATTGTGTTGGCTTCTGCCATACATCAACATGAATCAATCATGGGTATACAGGTGTGCCCTCCCTCTTGAACTTCCCACCTTCCACCACTTCCCACCCCTCTAGGTTGTCACATAGCACTGGTCTGAGTTCTCCACGCAAAATTCTTGCCAAGCTGTCTATGGTACAGAATTTTGAAGCTTCAATTCGTTTTATGCTATAAAAAGTCCCAAACTGGTTTTGAAGGAAAACTTGGGCTATGCCTGATATTCTTTCTCATCCAATTCTGTTCAGAAGGACAATGTTTAACACAGTTTGCATACACTAATTTGCATGACTATTTCATCAATGTGTATTTCACTCAACTTAAGCTGTGATAATAGGGACAATGCTGGCTTTTCTTTCCACTCCCCAGTTTCGCTGACAAAGCCCAGGTCAAAAGATACTTCGTCCACGAAGACTTTCTCTACTTTCCCAGTTGCTAACTTCTCAGTAATATGATAGCAAATGCTCCTCTGTCCATTAGAACGCCTCCCAAACATACCATAGGGTTTTTCTTTACCTGCCTGTCTCTAGAACTAAAACCATTAGCTCTTCTAGGGCAGCAACAGGTTTTATCCACCTATCTTTGTATTCCCCGCACCTGGTGCCTAGTTGGCATTCAATCAATAAAGAACTGTAGAACAAATGGAGAAATAGCGATCTCCAAGTTTAGCAAAAGAATGTCAATTTTTAAAACATACTTGGCTTTTTACCTACGACCCTAGAAAACGCACGCAGAGTTAGGCTGAAGCAAAACAAAAAACAGTAGGGCCAGGAGGTTGGTAGATGGAGAAATACTGTTGGTTGATGAAGAAATCTCCACTTGAGGACTTTTTCAATTATGTGCTGAGAAGTGTCAGCACATGGCTTTCAATGCAATCCTGCTCAGAGACAGAGGCAAAGTTTCTGTAATCTCTTCCAACCCTACAACCCCAGAATTCCTTTAATCAATGAGATATCGCTTTGGGGAGCCCAGGTACCCTAGGTGAGACTCACCTTCCCGTTCGTGGGAGGCTCCTGGATGTAAATGTTGCTCATTCCGGTCAGTACTCAGGACTCCGCTCCTAATGGGGATGAGAGTAAACCGCCGGTAACTAGAGCTGGCCACCTATCGGTACACTGTTCCTTAAATTGGGAAGTCGCGGAAAGCTACAGCCTGTCAATATCCCGCAAGACAGTAGCACCACACCAAACACTAGCTCTTCCCAAGCCTAGGTCCTCACGGACGCCGCCATGTTCCTCCCGGACCCGAGCACCGCTAATCCTGAAAAGGGGGATTCCAATGGCGTCCAGGGAATTGAGAAGAGACTATTAAACTCCTATAGATTAAGTTAACTTGTATTCCAATTTTAAAAACAACAGTTCGTAAGTCTTGGTGTTGTTTACTTCACTACACGCGTGTGCCCGTCTCATTCACCCCCTCGAAGCTGGCAGTAATGGTTCGCGCCGTGTGTGGTGTACAAAACGATTCCCCCGGAAACGGCATCAGCAGCCACTTGGTTCCGCAATCTCCAGGGGCTTTTAGGGCCTTCCGTTACTGTCAAACCCGGGTGCCGCGGCGCGGGTGGGAGAAAGACGGCCCCCTCGTTGGTGTTGTCCTCGCGGCCAGCGGGAAGCGAGCGAACACTTAGAAGCCTAGGGGTTCTGCGACCCCTCTTACCAACGCCATGGCAATTCCAGGTAAAGACCAACCGCAGGGATTTGGGCGAGGGAGGGAGTAAGTAGGGTAGGTTAGTGTGCTCTGGGTAAGGAGTAGCGCCCAAGGGTGGAGGCGTTAAAATGATCAGGTTCGTTAGGTTTACAAGAAAAATTTTACAGTCCAAAAATAAACTCTAAAGGAAAGAAAAGAAGAAAGAAACGATCTCCCCCGCAGCAGCCCAGCTCCCACTGCCCAAAATGGACTTACAGCGAAAGTATATATAGGGCGGAGTGGGGGAGGGGTGTTTGAGACAGACTCCTGTCTGTAGGCCTAGGAGGCATTTGGCCCAGAAAAACTAACCTCAACTTTAGTATGGTTTGAAAATAAAATTTGAGGTGGCAACACTTGGCAGACCCAAGTAGCCGAAGGCATTGTTTGCGCTGGAAGTGTCAGGGCTGAAATGAGCCTCTGGGGTTCCACTTCTTTCTCTTCCTCTTACCTATAGTAGCTGTGTGGTCCTGAACCCGTCTTTTTGCCCTTCTGGGCCTGTTTCTGCAACTGTTAAAAAAAACAAAAACAAAACAGGGAGATGTGTTGATTTATACCTGTGGTTCCTTCCAGTTCTCCTTGCAGGAGCTATTTTGAGAAATATACACCACCACTACCCCTCCTCCGACTCAAACATGCAACTTGGAGATTCACTGTATTTAGAAAAGACTCAGAATTGCAGTGGTTCAGAAGCCCTAACTTTGTTTTAAGCTCCCCTCCTCAGTATTATTTGACCACGTTTGTTCTGTGGCAGCCTTTGCTGAACTGTGTTTTGCACATAGCTGTTATGCATGGGAAGCTTGTGCTGTTCTACCAACTGCAGTTTTGGGAGGATCACACTGGGCACTGTTGTCAGTTCAGTCATGTCCGACTCTTTGCGACCCCATAGACTGCAGCATGCAGGCTTCCTGTCCATCACCAACTCTGGGAACTTGCTCAAATTCATGTCCATCGAGTTGGTGATGCCATCCAACCATCTCATCCTCTGTCATCCCCTTCTCCTGCCTTCAATCTTTCCCAGCATCAGGGTCTTTTCCAATGAGTCAGTTCTTCACATCAGGTGCCCAGAGTATTGGAGCTTCAGCATCAGTGTCATTCCTTCCAATGAATACTCAAGATTGATTTTCTTTTAGGATTGATTGGTTTGATCTCCTTGCAGTCCAAGGGACACTCTATAGTCTTCTGCAACACCACAGTTCAAAAGCCTCAATTCTTCGGCGCTCAGCTTTCCTTATAGCCCAACTCTCACATCCATACATGATTACTGGAAAAACCATAGCTTTGACTAGACAGACCTTTGTTGACAAAGTAATGTCTCTGCTTTTTAATATGCTGTCTAGGTTGGTCATAGCTTTTCTTCCAAGGAGCAAGCATCTTTTAACTTCATGGCTGCAGTCACCATCTGCAGTGATTTTGGAGCCCAAGAAAAGAAAGTCTGTCACTGTTTCCATTGTTTCCCCATCAATTTGCCAGGAAGTGATGGGACCGGATGCCATGATCTTCTTTTTTTGAATGTTGAGTTTTAAGCCAGCTTTTTCACTCTCCTCTTTCACTGTCATCAAGAGGCTATTTAGTTCTTTGCTTTCTGCCATAAGGGTGGTGTCATCTGCATATCTGAGATTATTGATATTTCTCCTGGCAGTCTTGATTCCAGCTTGCACTTCATCCAGCACCATTTTGCATAATGTACTCTGCACGTAAGTTAAATAAGCAGGGTGACAATATACAACCTTAACGCACTTCTTTCCCAATTTTGAACCAGTCTGTTCCATGTCTGGCTCTAAGTGTTGCTTCTTGAAACATACCGGTTTCTCAGGAGACAAGTAAGGTGGTCTCATAGTCCCATCTCTTAAAGAATTTTCCACAGTTTGTTGTGATCCACACAGTCAAAGGCTTTAGCGTAGTCAATAAAGCAGAAGTAGATATTTTTCTGGAACTCTCTTGCTTTTTCTCTGATCCAGTGGATGTTGGCAGTTTGATCTCTGGTTCCTCTGCCTTTTCTAAATCCAACTTGACCATCTGGAATTTCTCAGTTCATGCACATTGAACCCTGGCTTGGAGAATTTTGAGCATTACTTTGCTAGCATGTGAGACCAGTGTAATTGTGTGGTAGTTCGAACATACTTTGGCATTGCCTTTTTTGCAGATTGGAATGAAAACTGACCTTTTACAGTCCTGTGGCCACTGCTGAATTTTCCAAATTTGCTGGCATATTGAGTGCAACACTTTAACAGCATAATTTTTTAGGATTTGAAATAGTTCAACTGGAATTCCATCACCTCCACTAGGTTTGTTTGTAGTGATGCTTCATAAGGCCCACTTGACTTTGCATTCCAGGATGTCTGGCTCTAAGTGAGTGATCACACCATCATGGTTATCTGGGTCATTGAGGTCATGTACAAGATGAAAGATACACTTATTCATAGACCTGACAATTTTTATTAAAGGCATATTGCATGCTAGGCTCTGTACTAGGCCCCGGGAATACAGTTGCCCTTCGCACAGGACTTACAATTTAGCAGTTAAAAGAAAGTACTAGAAAGTCAGACAGTGGTATGACAGGGAGCACACACAGCCTTGAGAAGCACATAGAAAGGGCATCTAATAGGAAACTGGAGAGTTCAGAAGGACTTTCCAGAGGATATGGCATTTAGGATGAGACCTGAAGAATTGTGAGAGGGGGAGTTATAGCCGGAGAGACCAGATATGCAAAGGAAGAGGAAATGTGTGAGAAGATGTGCCCTTTGGATGGAACTCAGAGTACTAACAGAGAGAAGTGAGAAATTAACTGGAGACAGAACAGTAGCTAACATTTACTAAGCATTTGCTGCATGTCAGATGTGTCAGACGCTGTCTCAAGCATTGTATTTTCCTCTTATTTAACATTGGCACCCACACTGTGAGATAGGTATTACAATTTCCATTCTGCAGTTCAGAATGCTGAGGGACAGAGAAGTCAAGTGAGTAGTTGAGACAGCTAGGAAGTGATGGGTCAGTGTGGTTCCTCTGGACCCTGTGTGCTTATCCATTTTGCCATGTTTTAGTATAATTACAAGGCAATTTCCCATTCATAGAGGATGTTTTAAGCCATGAGAAGGAGTTTGGATGTTTCCCTCAGGACCACAGGAAAAGATTTAAGGATTTTTAAACGTACTCACGTTTTGGAATGTGCATCATGGCTGCACAGTAGATTAGAGGAGAGCTAGTTTGGAGGCAGAGTCACCAGTTCAGAGTAACTCTGGTAAGTTATGATGATGCCTCACCAGATGGTCTCAGTAAAAAAGACGAGAAGTAGATAGATTAGAGATATATTTCTGGTGGTAAAATCACTGATTGATTCATGGTAGGTGAGTAAGATTATAAATGAGATACACCTGAGTTTCACCGATAGGCAGTTGGGTGGGGCTATTTCAGGCAACACCTGAGAAGGAACAGTTTTTAGCGAGATGATGCGTTCAGTTGGGTCTTGTGTTGAGATGTAGTCATGGAATGGAAATATCTAATATACACTAAGAGAGAAAATCTGTATCTTAGGAAGGAAAACAGAATCAAAGAACAATTTGGTGTCATCCACACACTTATAATAGGCCAGGGGAATGGAAGTCTTTGCCCAGGTGGAATGTGTAGAGTATGAAGGGAAGGTCTGTGGGTGGAGCTTGGAGAATATCAATGTGTAAGGGGCCAGCGGAGAAAGTCCAATCTTCACAGTAGATTGCCTCGGCATCCTGATAAGCTGAGTCAGCCCTGGTGGCCTTTGCCACACACAGCTGCATCCTGAGTTGACCTGCTGCCACGGCTGGTTTCATTATTTGAGCAAGTGTTTTGAGCACCACTGTGGTATAGGCACAGTGGGGGACACAGTGTCACAGCCTGGTCTTCATAAAACTTAGGTCAAGTAATGCAATGTAATGCACTGCTTAAGAAAGAGGACAAAAGTGATTTAAAAAAAAAAAAAATCCTTATTGAAGTTCCCTTAAACTTAGACCAGAGTTATAGATATGTTAACCTTCTTTCAATTCAAAATAATACTTCAAAGTGTAATCATCTTAAATTGTACCATTAAGTTAGATGGTAAGACATAGATAAACTGTTTAAACCCAGGAAAAAATTGAAATAATAAGCACAACAGCACTGTGAAAGCACAATGCAAGTGCCATTAGAAAATACAGAAAATGTGAAGGTAATTTCTTGGATGATTGATCCAGATAGTGTATTACACAAAAGTAGGGCTCCAACGATTCTGATCATCAAAAAGGACAAGAATGCTCTTTTATTTTTAGGTATAATGCTCATACAGATGTTGTTGTTCAGTCGCTTAATCGTGTCTGACTCTTTGCGACCCCATGGACTGCAGCACACCAGACTTCCCTGTCCTTCACTGTCTCCTGGAGTTTGCTCAGATTCATGTCCATTGAGTCAGTGATGCCATCAAACCATCTCATCCTCTGCTGCCCTCTTCTACAACATGGCATTTTTTGGGTGGTCCTGCTAGTGATTATTACAAAGTATGACTATAAAGTATCAAGGTTAGTTTCCACAAATGATAATGAGCCTCACCTATTTTATGGTCACCTGCTTCAGCTGCTTTTCCATAGCAGTGTGTGTAACCATTCTGTAGGTGACACAATGAAATGTATACTTTGTTACTTAGTGAAATTATGGACTCAGAATTGTTATTAAGGAAAGGACATTGTAACACAATGAAACTCAGTGAAGTTGTGGTTTAGTTCCTAAATCTTGTCGGACTCTTGTGACCCCAGGTTCCTCTGTCTGTGGGATTTCTCAGGCTAGAATACTGGAGTGGCCTGCCATTTCTTCCTCCAGGGGATCTTCCCATCCCAGGGATTGAACCCACGTCTCCTGCGCTGCAGGCAGCTTCTTTACCACTGAGCCACTAGGGAAGCCACTAGTGAAGTTTGTTTTCTTTTGAAACTGCTTTTATCATTCACATTCTTACATTCATGTTAATAATTAACCATTCCCAGTGAAGAGTTACCTGGCAAAAGTGGCAATGTATGTTATTGATGTAGGTAGCGGGAAAACTTTTCTACACCTTGAAGTTCATATGTACGTAAAAATTTTGAATATTTCCATCGCCTCGGGAAGTTTCCTTGTGTCTCTGTCATTTCCCCCTACCCAGCAATCATTGTTTTGTTTTCTTTTGTCCTTTAATTTCTTTTCTTCTAGAGCATATCATGTTTCAGATAGGCTAATGACAATAGTTTCATAGCTGGCAATTGGGAGCTGTAGAAATTACCAATTCCCAACTGATGAAGTATTTTCTTAAGTTTATAACCTCAAAGCAGCAAAAATTTGTTGAGAAGCTCCTAGCCACTCTACACCATGCTAGGCACTAAGTTGTATACAAAATGTAGCATGGCCCAAATCTGGAGAATCTGGCCTTTTTTGCTCCTGTAAGTTCCCTGGGAGGGGAAGGACTCCTTACCACTCAACCTCAGCAGAATTCTAGATTCAGAGGAAACCTGTTAACATATAATAATGCAAGATATAAAGACCTCTACAATTTGCTCCTAAAATCTTCAGTTAATGAAATTTTATTGAAAATCTGCAATATAGCTTCTCTGAAGAATTTGCAAGTGCAATCATTGCCTTTTGTCTACGAATACTTGCATGACAGCAACCCTTCTTACTGTTGGGTTTGGTTTGTTTGAGGGAGGTTTCTTGGTTTGGTTTTTGAGAAAGCAACTCATTCACATGTTTTAAATTTTAGAGATATAAAAGGTCTGTAGTGACATGTCTCTCACCCTTTCCCCCCTGGAGCCAGGACTGCTTTCTTCAGGTAACCAATGTATATCCTTGCAGAGACATTTTTTACATGTCTGTATCTATTGATGTAATGTATATAAAATGTATATTATGTATAACTGTGCAGGGGTTTCCTTCCTTTTATACAAATGGCAATGTACCGTAAGCACTATTCTATAGTTTACTTTTTTCTTTCAGAGATTATTGCATATCGTTAAGTAAACAACATCCTTATTCTTTTATACCAAAATTGATGACTAGGTTACTTCCACTGTCTTACTATTACAAATACGCTGCAGTGAATAACTTTGTACATAAACCTGTATGCATTTGTGCAGGTAAATTGAGGATTAATTCCCAGATATGGATGTGCTGTATCAAAGGAGTATGTACTTCAGTGGTTCTGATAGATTTTGTCTGCTTACTTTCCATAGAGAGCGTACTGATGTATACTTGTACCAGCGATACACATATGTATATTCTCCGCCACACTGTCTTCAACCTTATCAATTTCTGCTGTTCAGATAAGTGAAAATGGAATCCCAGGATAGATTTTAATGTACATTTCATTTATCATGAATAAGGCTGAGCATCTGTCCATATGTTTCAGAGTTGTCTTTATTTCCTTTTCAGTGAACATTCTGTTCAATTCCTTTGCCCATTTTTTCCCTGGTGGCTATTGGTCTTAATGATCTGGTGGGTTAGAGTAGGGATAACTGCCCTTTGTTGGTACTAGGAATTGCAAATATCTTTTCCCATTTTTTTTAATGTGTATTTTGAGTTTGCTTTTGGTAGTCTTCACCATTCAGATTTTGTTATGTAGCCAGATTTCTGAGTTTTTATTTGATGGCTTTTGGATTGTAGGTCATGATTATTTAATGGCTTTTGGATTGTTGAAACATTTTGAGGGAAGCAGGGTTTATTATTCTCAAAATTTGAAGAGGAGTGGAACAGAGAACAGCATGGGAACCTAAGTGGGGAAATGGAAAACTTGTCAGAGTCAGGGCCTCCCTTACAATCCTGCTGTTCAGTTTGACACAGATCTCGAGTACTGGTATATCAACAGAGTTCTTGATCCAGACAGCAGAAATTGACTTGTTAATTTAGGTAGAAAAGGGAAGATAGGTTCCAGGTAGAAGGTTCAAGAAAGATAGGTTCCCAGAAGATAGGTTCAAGGTTCCAGGTAGAAGCATTTAGTTGGCCAGATAGTCACTAAAATTATAGACAAATGAAGCTTGAAATCTTAATTTAACCAAAGGCTGATGAGGAAATAGCTGATGTGAAATTATTTAGAGTTCTTATTATACTTCCCTTTTGTGTAAAAATTACAACCTTATTAAAGCAGATGAACTGCTCTGAAAAAGTTTCATATTTTATTCATTCTAAAAATATGAGATACTTGAATAATGAGTTTTATCAATGTCTTTCATCAAAGATGAGTTAATTTCTAATACGTGCTGAGATGAGATGACTTCAAATCTGTCCATTACAACGTCTTGAGTTTGCTGTAAGACAGATAACGGGGCATTTAGTACAGTTTTATTCAGTGTTATTCAGTGTCTATGGTTTCTATGGTAACAAACTTGACATTGACCTGGATTCTCTGAGCCTTTTTTTCAACATGCAGTTATTTCATAACAGAGAACCTGATTTTATTATTAACCCAATTTCATTTCACAATTCTGCTACAGTGCAGCATATGTGTTTTTACACTCTGCAATAAAACCCACAGGTTTAAGGGGAGAAGAATGAGGTTGGGGCACCACACTCAAAAACTTCATCACTGGTACATAAAAAATCATAGGAACCTATCTGCACATGTTAATTGGCTAAAAGATACATAAATATTGAAATAAGTAGGGCATTATACCTTTTAAAAGACCTGAAGTTTGCTGTGGAAGTGGAATTCAGAAGAATTGCAGCTTTTGAGTTCTAAAGTAATGGTAGGAAGGTGATAATACAAAACCAGATAGGTATGGATGCTGCTCTCAGCACACGTGGGGTGAACTGAGGTCACTAGAAATGTTTTGAGATGTGCCCATGTGTGTTTTGAGGCTCCAATCAACTGGATGCAGTTTTTGTATTCATCTAGTCTATTTCATGGACACATTGCACTCCAATTGTTCCTTCTTAGGTGCACTGGAACAAATTTATGTCTCTAAAATCAAGCATTGTAATAGAACTGACTGTATTTTTATTTGAACAACTCAGTAATGTGTATTTTAGCTGGAAATTAATATTTGACTTTATAATATTAAATAAATGGTTTGAAAATGATCTTTCTTTTAAAATTAGGTATATTATATTGCACTATGTACCTTATTAAATTGGGATATCTCCATTTGAAGGATTTGGAAGTGAAACACCCTTCATTAAGGAAATAGAGTAATACGTACTGGCCCTTTGATTGATTGATGGGAGCCCTTACTGGAGGTTAACATCAGTTTGAAGTACATATACACACAGTGAAATATTATTCAGTCATAAAAAGGGATGCTACTCTGGTTTGTGCTACAGTATGGATGAACCATGAAAACTTAATGCTAGATACAATAAGCCAAGCATGAAAGGATAAATATTGTATGATTCCACTTATATAAGATACCTAAAATAGGCAAATGCATAGAGACAGAAAGTAGAACAGAGATTACCAGGGGCTAAAGAGGGAGGGGGATGGACTGTATTGTTTACTGGCTACAGTTACTGTTTGAGATGATAAGAATGAAGTTTTGAAAGTCATATAGTGGTGATGGTTGCATAACATTGTAAATGTATTTAACACCACTGAATTGTACACTTTGAAATGGTTAAGATGATAAATGTTTATATGTATTTTATCACAATAAAAATGTTACTTCATCTGATATTTGTATCTTCAACATTACTTGTGGGTACCACTAATTATACAGAGATATTGTAAATACTTATAAACATTGGTCAGACTGAGTATGTGACTAGTTTCCTGTCTCTTGTCAAAATTTGAGTGCCGATTTGAGATGTTCCTTCTAATACCTAGCAATTAAAGTATCTTTCTAAAATTTCACCATTTCCTTTAAGAAAGTTAGAATTTCTTTTTCTTTTAAGGGTAAGCAGAAAAACATTTGTTAACCTGAATGTTTACATATCTATCTAGTCAATTACTTTGTATTTGAGGGATAGGCCAAAGTACCCTGGAATTTCTTTTGCAGTGTTAGAGAATCCTTGAAATGTTGAAACTCTTCACTATCATACTGCATTTCTGTTGTGTTAGAGAAAAATATCTTCTGTTAAGTATTTGTCAAGAAAATAATTTGAGTGAATTAGCTTTTCCAGTTATTTCTAATAATTATAATAATTGAGCAGTACTCTAAGCTAGGTCAGGGGGGATTTGGGTTTTTTTTAAGAAATAAATTCTATTGCAGGTGGTTTTCTCAGCTTTTCCATGTGATGAAATGTTTGTTTTTACTTATCTATATGTCTTCTAAAATGTTATCTAATTGTATTTCAGGTTGCAACAAGGACAGTGTCCGAGCAGGCTGTAAAAAATGTGGCTACCGTAAGTGCATTGAAGAATAGCATTTTGTGCAGTGAATCATTGCTTCTTTGGACCATGTGATTTAGCATCCTGATTTCAGGGCCTTGGGCATAGTCCTTTAGCTCTGTTATTTGGATCAGTTTTGCAGAAAATTCAGAAATCCCTCTGTACTAAATACACACCTCTATTCCCTGCCATGGACCCAGTGACAGGTGGCTATGTATCTGGTGACTAGCAAAGATGTTATGAAGTACAAGTGGAGTAGATTTAGGAGCTTGGAGAAAATCTATCCCAGAAAAAACTATATAGATACTTAACCCTTTTATTCCTTATCCCTGCAGATACTAGGTGAAGAGGTGATCAGTGGAAACTGTTTATGAAAGGTTTTCCTGTTGATTGAATTAACTCTTTACAAAGGTAAATTTGGTCTGGTGAAACCTTGATTTAAACAGCTCCATTATGATTAATGAAATGGAGTGGAAAAGTAAACTTCAGCATGTGCAATTATGCAATCTAAATTTGTACTTACGTACTGTAAACAAATATCATTTCTCTACATAAATGTGACAATTCCTAAAGCCTTGATAACAGCTCTCACAGTGGCATTACACTGTTTTCTAAGTTGTTTGGAGAAAATGCAAATGAACCTGGATTGTTGTTGATACTCTAGTTCATAGCAGAGTTATTTTATAACGGAATAAAGATGTTCTTGTATGGGAAAAAATTTTATTTTTTAAATCATGTAATAAGAGAATACTTGGGTATGAATCTCCAAGAGAAGGGCTAAGAATAAAAGCATGCTGGGAGAACCAAGTCACATGCCTCTAAGCAACAACTGAAACCTGGCTCCGTTGAAGCTTGCGAACTAGCAAAAGTGGGCATGTAAGTATACATATCCTTCATATGAATAAAAACTCCTGAAGAATGTGTTTGCATGCAAGAAATGAGTACATTGACGTCTTTTCTGTTTTTTAAATTTGCTTATATTTATTTATACTTTATATCTTTCATCATTGTTAATTTCATTTCTTTATTTAAGATTTAAGGTTAGGAGTGCATACGTAAGGAGTAAGCCCACAGTGAAAAGCAGAGAAGACATACCTGAGGGAGGCTAGTGGTTCTAGGGAGAGGGTAGAGGGGTCAGCGAGTGGTCTGTGGGGGAAGGACACACAGAGGATTAGTCAAGGTTCTGGTAACAGTCTGTTCCCTAACGTGAGAGGTGCAGCTATTTACTTTATTAATTCTCTTTCAACTGTAAGTATTCATTTTATATACTCTTCTCTAGTCTTCTCTATGTGTGATGCACTTAAAATCTTGTTTGAATGTTTACATTAAAATTAAATTTTTATTTAATTAATTCAATTCAATTCAATTTTATTTAATTTTATTTTATTTAATTATTCAATTAAATTTGAATTTTTACATTAAAATTAAGGAAGTTCTCTATATATAAATGCTATATTTACTTCAAAATCTAGAATGGATTTCCCAGTCTGTCTACTAATATCAGTTCGTCTACTTGGACCTCTTTTAACTTAAGACTTGTAGGATAGCTTAAAGTAAAGAGCTAGTCTGAGCCAGGTTCCAACAGTTTTAGTTGGATGGGGGTGCTGTACAGCCGCAGAGGGCTGAATGGGAGTGTGTGTTAGTTGCTCAGTTGTATCCAATTCTTTGCGATCCCATGGAATGTAGCCTGCCAGGCTCTTCTGTCCATGGAATTGTCCAGGCAAGAATACAGGAGTTGGGTAGCCATTATCTTATCCAGATTCCTTCGACCTAGGAATCGAACCTGAGTCTCCCACATTGCAGGCAAATTCTTTATCATCTGAGCCACCAGGGAAGCCCAAAGGGGAGCCTAGGGGACTGCTACTTAGAAGCAGTGATAAGAAGTGGGGAGCATGCTAATAATACTGAGGTAAGCTGTAGAGAGGCATCTTCAGGGAAGAGCCAGCTATCCCTTTAAAAAGCGGGTAGAGGGAGCATTCTGAGCACAGTTGGTCCACAAGGGATTGCGTGTTTCAGCAGCTGTCATAAAACGATTGGGGGATACAGGGGTGATGATTAGTTAAGTCAGAGGAACAGAAAGAGCAATGTATGGATGAGACTTCAGGAAAGTTACAGGAATACAGAGGCCTATACTTTGGGTAGGAATAAAAATAATAGGGATGTGAAGTTTGGGGGGAATTAGCTGGGTTTAAGAATTCAGAAGTTTATAATGTAGCTCTTATGTTTTCAAAACTCAGGACCTAAGATAGAGACAGAGCTTGGTTAAATTCATTGCATTTCATTGCTAAAACAACCCTGTGAGGTAGGTAGATTTCATAGTCCCAAGAGGTGGCTAGGTGGTAAAGAATCTGCCTGCAAAGCAGGAGATGTAAGTTATATGCCCAGGTCAGAAAGATCCCCTGGAGAAGGAAATGGCAACCCGCTCCAGTATTCTTGCCTGGAAAATCCCATGGACAGAGGAGCCGGGCAGGTCACAGTACATGGGATCACAAAGTCAGAGATGACTTAGTAATTGAGCACACACACACTTTTAGGATATTCAAAACCATTGGTCTGGCACCTAGGTATAGCTTTTACACAGCTGGCAATAACTAGCTGTGTGACTTTGGGCAAGTTACTTAACCACCCTGTGATTCAGTTGCCTGTCTGTAAAATGAGATTACAGTACTTATTTCCATGGACTTGTAAAGATGCAAGTTCTAGATCTATGCTTTGCCATAGTTGTTCTTTAAAAATCAAGAGGATTACTCTGTTGTTAAGTAGGAAGACTGGGAATTGAAATCTGGTTATTTGTAAGACTTTATACTATGCCATGGTATTTTTTCCCCCATTCAAAAAAATTGTGGTAAAACACATAAAACATAATTTGCCATTTTAATTCCTTTTAAGTGTACAATTCAGTGGCGCTAATTACATTCCCAGTATTGTCCAACCATCACTCTCAGTTACAATGCTTGTTCATCACACCAAACAAAAACTCTATAAACATCAAACACTATCTCCCCACTCCTCCCTTCTGCCAGACTCTGGTAACCTCTAATCTACTTTCTATTTCTATGAATTTGGTCATTCTATATATTTCATGTAAGTGGAATCATATATTTGTCCTTTTGTGTCTGGCTTATTTCACTCAGCCTAATGTTTTCAAAGTTTGTTCATGTTGTAGCAGATACCATAACTTCATTCCTCCTTATGACTGAATGATATTTCATTGTCTAGATATACCGCATTTTCTTAATTCATTTATCTATTGATAGACACTTGGGTTACTTTTACCTTTTGGCTATTGTGAATAATGAGCAGTGAATATTAAGGTGTACACATCTGTTTGAGTCCCTGCTTTCGATTCTCTGGGTATATAACTAGGAGTGGGACACTGGGTCGTGTATGTTGAGCTTCTTGAGTTGCCAAACTGTTTTCCACAGCAGCTCCATCATTTTATATTCCCACCAGAAATATATCAATATAAGAGTTTCAGTTTCTCCACATTGTTGCCAATATTTATTTTCCTTTTTCCTATTATTTTTGAATTGTAGCCATCTCAGTAGACGTGATGTGGTAGCTCATGATTTTCATTTGCATTTCTCGAATGACTAATTATGTTCTGTATTTTTTCATGGTCTTATTGGCCATTTGTATGTCTTCTTTGGAGAAATGTCTATTCAGTTTCTTAGCCCATTTTTTATTGGAGTTGCTTTTTGTTCTTGAGTTGTGGGAATTGTATATATACTAAATGCTAAACCCTATCAAATATATAATTTGCAAATCTTCTCTTCCATTCTGCAGGTTGTCTTTTCACTTTCATAATTTCTTTGCACAAATGTTTTAAAATTTGATAAAATCCAGCTTACCAGTTTTATCTTTTGTTATTTTGCTGTTAGTGTTTTACATGTAAGAATCCATTGCCAAATCCAAGTTAAAGAAGACTTACCCCATGCTTTCTTCTAAGACTTTTATGCTTTGAGTTCTTATATTGTAATGGTCTTTGATCCATTTTGAGTCAGTTTTTGCATATGACATGAGGTGAGGAATTCAACTTCATTATTTCGCACATGGAAATCCTGTTCTCGTAGCACTGTCTGTTGAAGAGACTATTCTTTCCCCACTGAATAGACCTAACAATTTTGTCAAAAAGCAATTGGCTATATACGTGTGGGTTTATTTCTGGACTCCTGCATTGGTTTATGTGACTATCCTTATGACTATAGATCACCTTCTTTTGATTTCTATAGCTTTGTGGTAAGTTTTGAAATCAGGAAATATGAGTCTTCCACCTCTATTCTTTTTCAGATTTTTTGGCTATTCAAGGCCTCTTGTATTTTTTTATAAATTTAAGGGTCTGTTTTTCCATTACTGAATAAGCCCCATTACTTTTCGCAATCAGCTGGAAGACACACAAGCTGGAATCAAGATTGCCGGGAGAAATATCAATAACCTCAGATATGCAGATGACACCACCCTTATGGCAGAAAGTGAAGAAGAACTAAAAAGCCTCTTGATGAAAGTGAAAGAGGAGAGTGAAAAAGTTGGCTTAAAGCTCAACATTCAGAAAACGAAGATCATGGCATCCAGTCCCATCGCTTCATGGCAAATAGATGGGGAAAGAGTGGAAACAGTATCAGACTTTGTTTTTTGGGGCTCCAAAATCACTGCAAATGGTGATTGCAGCCATGAAGTTAAAAGACTCTTGCTCCTTGGAAGGAAAGTTATGACCAACCTAGACAGCATATTAAAAAGAAGAGACATTACTTTGCCAACAGAGGTCCGTCTAGTCAAGGCTATGGTTTTTCCAGTGGTCATGTATGGATGCAAGAGTTGGACTGTGAAGAAAGCTGAGTGCCAAAGAATTGATGCTTTTGAAGTGTGTTGGAGAAGACTCTTGAGAGTCCCTTGGACTGCAAGGAGATCCAACCAGTCCATCCTAAAGGAGATCAGTCCTGGGTGTTCATTGGACGGACTGATGCAAAAGCTGAAACTCCAGTACTTTGGCGACCTCATGCGAAGAGTTGACTTCATTGGAAAAGACCCTGATGCTGGGAGGGACTGGGGGCAAGAAGAGAAGGGGACGACAGAGGATGAGATGGCTGGATGGTATCACCGACTCAATGGACTTGAGTTTGGGTAAACTCCGGGAGTTGGTGATGGACAGGGAAGCCTGGCATGCTGCAATTCATGGGGTCACAAAGAGTCAGACACAACTGAGCGACTGAACTGAACTGAGATGTTATAACTTTGAAATGTCTCTACATATCTGTGGTCAAAATTTATGTTTCTGATCATCTCTGATCGTCATCATTGTCTCCTGAGAGTCTATTTAGAAAAGAACTCATAAGAACTATATTTTGGAGTTAATTTCTTAAGTTTGTTCACTTATGTTCCCCAACTGGAAAAAAAAAAAGGAAATTTTTTTGTAGCTTCATAAGCAGTGTGTGAACAGTATGAAAAGACAAAATGATAGGATACTGAAAGAGAAACTCCCTAGGTCAGTAGGTGCCCAATATGCTACTGGAGATCAGTGGAGAAATAACTCCAGAAAGAATGAAGGGATGGAGCCAAAGCAAAAAGAATACCCAGCTGTGGATATGACTGGTGATAGAAGCAAGGTCCGATGCTGTAAAGAGCAATATTGCATAGGTACCTGGAATGTCAGCTCCATGAATCAAGGCAAATTGGAAGTGGTCAAACAAGAGATGGCAAGAGTGAATGTCGACATTCTAGGAATCAGCGATCTGAAATGGACTGGAATGGGTGAATTTAACTCAGATATATCTACTACTGCGGGCAGGAAACCCTCAGAAGAAAAGGAGTAGCCATGATGGTCGACAAAAGAGTCGGAAATGCAGTACTTGGATGCAATCTCAAAAACGACAGAATGATCTCTGTTCGTTTCCAAGGCAAGCCATTCAGTATCACAGTAATCCACATCTATGCCCCAACCAGTAACTCTGAAGAAGCTGAAGTTGAACGGTTCTATGAAGACCTACAAGACCTTTTAGAACTAACATCCAAAAAAGATGTCCTTTTCATTATAGGGGACTGGAATGCAAAAGTAGGAAGTCAAACACCTGGAGTAAACAGGGAAATTTGGTCTTGGAATACGGAATGAAGCAGGGTAAAGACAAATAGAGTTTTGCCAAGAAAATGCACTGGTCATAGCAAACACCCTCTTCCAACAGCACAAGAGAAGGCTCTATACATGGACATCACCAGATGGTCAACACCAAAATCAGATTGATTATATTCTTTGCAGCCAAAGATGGAGAAGCTCTATACAGTCAGCAAAAACAAGACCAGGAGCTGACTGTGGCTCAGATCATGAAGTCCTTATTGCCAATTCAGACTTAAATTGAAGAAAGTGTGGAAAACCACTGACCTAATCAAATCCCTTATGATTATACAGTGGAAGTGAGAAATAGATTTAAGGGCCTAGATCTGATAGATAAAGTGCCTGATGAACTATGGAATGAGGTTCATGACATTGCTAGGAGACAGGGATCAAGACCATCCCCATGGAAAAGAAATGCAAAAAAAGCAAAATGGCTGTCTGGGAAGGCCTTACAAATAGCTGTGAAAAGAAGAGAAGCGAAAAGCAAAGGAACAAAGGAAAGATATAAACATCTGAATGCAGAGTTCCAAAGAATAGCAAAAAGAGATAAGAAAACCTACCTCAGCGATCAATGCAAAGAAATAGAGGAAAACAACAGAATGGGAAAGACTAGAGATCTCTTCAAGAAAATCAGAAATACCAAAGGAACATTTCATGCAAAGATGGGCTCGATAAAGGACAGAAATGGTATGGACCTAACAGAAGCAGAAGATATTAAGAAGAGATGGCAAGAGTACACAGAAGAACTGTACAAAAAAGATCTTCACGACCCAGATAATCACGATGGTGTGATCACTGACCTAGAGCCAGACATACTGGAATGTGAAGTCAAGTGGCCTTAAAAAGCATCACTACAAACAAAGCTAGTGGAGGTGATGGAATTCCAGTTGAGCTATTCCAAATCCTGAAAGATGATGCTGTGAAAGTGCTGCACTCAATATGCCAGCAAATTTGGAAAACTCAGCAGTGGCCACAGGACTGAAAAGGTCAGTTTCATTCCAATCCCAAAGAAAGGCAATGCCAAAGAATACTCAAACTACTGCACAATTGTACTCATCTCACACGCTAGTAAAGTAATGCTCAAATTCTCCAAGCCAGGCTTCAGCAATATGTGAACTGTGAACTTCCTGATGTTCAAGCTGGTTTTAGAAAAGGCAGAGGAACCACAGATCAAATTGCCAACATCCGCTGGATCATGGAAAAAGCAAGAGAATTCCAGAAAAACATCTCTTTCTGCTTTATTGGACTATGCCAAAGCCTTTGACTGTGTGGATCACAATAAACTGTGGAAAATTCTGAAAGAGATGGGAATACCAGACCACCTGATCGGCCTCCTGAGAAATCTGTATGCAGGTCAGGAAGCAACAGTTAGAACTGGACATGGACCAACAGACTGGTTCCAAATAGGAAAAGGAGTATGTCAAGGCTGTATATTGTCACCCTGTTTATTTAACTTATATGCAGAGTACATCATGAGAAACGCCGGACTGGAAGAAAACACAAGCTGGAATCAAGATTGCCGGGAGAAAATATCAATAACATCAGATATGCAGATGACACCACCCTTATGGCAGAAAGTGAAGAGGAACTAAAAAGCCTCTTGATGAAAGTGAAAGTGGAGAGTGAAAAAGTTGGCTTAAAGCTCAACATTCAGAAAATGAAGATCATGGCATCCGGTCCCATCACTTCATGGGAAATAGATGGGGAAATGGTGTCAGACTTTATTTTTCGGGCTCCAAAATCACTGCAGATGGTGACTGCAGCCATGAAATTAAAAGACGCTTACTCCTTGGAAGGAAAGTTATGACCAACCTAGATAGCACATTCAAAAAGCAGAGACCATTACTTTGCCAACAAATGTTCGTCTAGTCAAGGCTATGGTTTTTCCTGTGGTCATGTATGGATGTGAGAGTTGGACTGTGAAGAAGGCTGAGCACCGAAGAATTGATGCTTTTGAACTGTGGTGTTGGAGAATACGAGGTCCCTTGGACTGCAAGGAGATCCAACCTGTCCATTCTGAAGGAGATTCAGCCTGGGATTTTTTTGGAAGGACTGATGCTAAAGCTGAAACTCCAGTACTTTGGCCACCTCATGTGAAGAGTTGACTCATTGGAAAAGACTCTGATGCTGGGAGGGATTGGGGGCAGAAGGAGAAGGGGACGACAAGAGGATGAGATGGCTGGTTGGCATCACTGACTTAATGGATGTGAGTCTCAGTGAACTCCAGGTGTTGGTGATGGACAGGGAGGCCTGGCATGCTGTGATTCATGGGGTCGGAAAGAGTCGACATGACTGAGCGAATGATCTGATCTGAAGCAGTGTGTTGTCTTATCAGTTTAGGGTCAGTTTCATTAAAGCAAGGCCAAAAAAGGATGTGAGACAGACTGCTGCCAGTGTGGTTATTATTTAAGTAGTTTATTTATATTAAATAATAATGACAGTGTAAGGTGTTTGGATGCCAAGCTAGTTTAAGTAAAAGAAAAATTGTATCATCAGAAATTCTGATCAAAATGGCCAACTAAACCAACATAGAAAGTCCTCTGTTTGGCTCCAAACACAGAGAGATGCTGGAGAAAAATATAGTAACAACAAAATAAAAATAAGCTAGCTCAAAAGAATAAAAGGAAAATTGCCACATGTTAGAAAGGAAAGGTGCTCAAAGCCAGAGTAGGGAATGATAGCTGAAAACAATGAGGTTCACAGGCCTCCTGGGTAGACTTTTATGGAATACGGAATGAAGCTTTAGACTCCTGCAGGATCACAGCATGGCTGGAGTGAAGCCTGTTGGTTAAAGCCAGACTGCTCAAAAAAGCAGTGAAGTGGGAATTAAAGAAGTTCCATTTACTGTCTAGGGGAAGTGATGAGAAAGTTTACTGTGTTTAACTTCCTATAAAACAATAATTAGAGGAAAAGGAATAATTCAGAAATGACAGCCCAAGCTTACGTCATCTGTAGGTATGAGGAGTAAATTTACACTGCCTCCAATGAGGCAGAAACTAGCTTTCCAAGCTAAGAAATTAATGTGAAAAGGTAGTCTGTTATCACGTTAAAAAAGTAAGTCCAGCTGCATGTCATTATTAGTGAAACTACTTAGAAAACTGAAAACTACATAGAAAATTTCAAAATAAAGGGATGGAGGAAAAAGAGCAAATAGATATTAGGTTGAATATTGTTGATATTCAACAGTTTTACTCATGCAAATGGTAATTTCATATGATTTAACTAATAATAACCAAAAGAGCAACTGGTACAGCAATTATAATACTAGACTTTTGAGGCAAGAGCAGTTCTAATCAACCAAGAAGATAAAATAATGATTTTGACTATACCTATTATATAATCTCAAAACATGTATAGCAAAATCTATTACAAGGGAAAATGGACAAAATATAGTGATAAAGGTACTTAAAAAATTATACTATCAGAAATTATTACACAAGAAAGTAAGATGGAGGTTTGAAAACAAAATAAACATAAAAGCCTCTCTTCAACAAATAGTGATATATTCTTTTAAAACACATTCCAAGTTTTCCCCCAGATTTACTACAAGATAGGCCATAAAAGAAATCTTAGCAAATACTGAAACACTGATACCATACAGGCAAACACTAAAAACACTGATTTACCTTACAGATACTCTCTGATAACAGTGTAACACATTGAGAAATCAGCAAAACATAATCTGAAAGCTCTGTATGTTTGGAAACCAAAAAGAACATTTCTGAATGATTCATTTGGAAGGAAATCAAAACCAAGAAAATTTGTTTCCAGCAGTATGGCAGGCTGGACCCTACTGTAAACAACTAAGAAAGAAACTAGTATAAAATATGCAGTACATATTAGATATATTAGTATGCTAGGAGAAAATACAGAATTCATGAATACTTAGAGACTAGCAACCAAAGGAAGCAGAAAGTCTAGGAGGTGTTGAGGGTATTTGCTGAACCAGGGTTCTTGAACTTCTATTTTGTGTATTGACTGAGTTCAGGGAATAAGGCAAGGCTCAGGACCCAGCCCAAGATTGGTACTTTGCTAGGAGATGCTCTCATATGAGTCTAAGACTTCCAAAATTTTGTCCTTGAATAAGAGAGAAGTAGGACTAAATCCTAGAACAGAATTGTAGTGAATTGATGGTGTGTGAAATAAATTATGTGGTTCTATCAGCATTCATATTTTTTGAATATCAAATGTCATAGTGCTACAGGTAATTTT
>NW_020867120.1:0-39671 GCF_003369695.1 Bos indicus x Bos taurus
GGCGAGACCTGGGTTTGATCCCTGGGTTGGGAAGATCCCCTAGAGAATGAAAAGCTACCCACTCCAGTATTTTGGCCTGGAGAATTCCATGGTCCGCATAGTCCACGGGCTCGCAGAGTCGGACACGACTGAGCAACTTTGACTTCGCTTCACCCATATAATTTACAGTGTATCAAGTAGAGTCACAGTAGGTCCTCATCTATTTTATATATAGAAGTGTGTATATATCAGTCCCAATCTCCCAGTATATCCCTTCTCCCCTCCCCTTTGTTATTATTTTAAAAGCATCTTTCTCCAGGCCCAGGCTTTCTAGTGTAGAAGGTATGCTAACACTTTTCTTACAAGCACAAACTGCTCCCTGTCTCTTTTCTGTCTTAGCTTTTGTGTTTGTGTCTCTCTAAGAGAGCTCAGTGATCTCACTACTCAACCACCCTGAGATCTTGAGGATCCAGCTTCTCTAAGTCTCTTCATCTCAAAAATGTTCCTTCATGAGTGGATTTCTGCACTATATGAACTAAAGAGTTTGCTAAACAAATGTACAAAACAAGATTCAAGAGAAAGAGCATTATGTTAAAAGTGAAAGCAAATAATCTTTTCTTACAGTTTTTTTTTTAAATAAACTTAAAAAAAATAAATTTAGGGGAATTCCCTAGTAGTCCAGTAGTTAGAACTCTGTGCTCTCACTGCCAGGAGTCCTGGTTCAATGCCTGGTTAGGGAACTAAGATCCTGCAGCTGCATGGTGTGGCCTAAATAAATAAATTAACCTACATTTATTTCAAATAACTTGGAAATTTCAATATCAAAAAGAAAAAAAAGAGACATTGATCAGCAATCTCACTCCCAAAGAACCACTGCAATTGAGGTCTGGGAGTGTTCCCTATTATTTTTCTATATCCTTTTCCTCTTCAGTTAACATTATGAGCATCTTTCCCATTTCATTAGATACCCTCTGAAAATTTTTAACAGCATAATTGTACTTAGGAAATCTTTCACTTACTAAGCATAAAATAATAAGGACCTACTGTATAGCACAGGGAAATATATTCAGTCTTGTAGTAACCTATAATGGAAAAGAATCTGCAAAAGAACATACATATATATTCTGTATGACTAAATCACTGTGCTGTATACCTGAAACTAACACTATTGTAAATCAACTATACTCCAACTTAAAAACAATTTTTAAAGAAATCTTTCACTTATTTTAGGACATGTATTTATATATTTCATGAAATACTTTACATATACATGAAATACTTTATTTCATGTATTAAATAATACTTTTAGCACAGTATTTCCCAAACTGTGTTCTGTGGAATACTAATCTACTGCATGATCAAAGATATTCTAAATAGAATGGGGTTTATTGTAAAATAAATTTGAGAAATGATGAGTTAAACAATGCTAAACAGATTCCTATCTACAGTAATTCTCGGGACATTTAAAACTCTCAGGTACACAAGGACTCCTCAAGTTGTTGAGCCCGGAGGGGAAGGAGGATAAAAATGCTCCTAGTCGGAGAAGGCAATGGCACCCCACTCCAGTACTCTTGCTTGGAAAATCCCATGGACGGAGGAGCCTGTTAGGCTGCAATCCATGGGGTGGCTAAGAGTCGGACACGACTGAGCGACTTCACTTTCACTTTTCACTTTCATGCACTGGAGAAGGAAATGGCAGCCCACTCCTGTGTTCTTGCCTGGAGAATCCCAGGGACGGGGGAGCCTGGTGGACTGCTGTCTATGGGGTCGCACAGAGTCGGACACGACTGAAGTGACTTAGCATAGCATAACATAGACTTAGGACTTAGGAGACTGTGGTTCACATGGAATACAATTCAAAAAACGCTCCTTTAGCATCCTCAACAGAAAATAAAACAAGTAGACCTCAAATGAATTTACTTGTTGGAACTGGGCTCCCACTGGGTTTCTTCCCTCTCCTCTGGCTCCTAACCTTCCTTGGTATTAAAAATGTTAAAATCTCAGAAATGGAGACCCAATTGAAACAGAGGTAATTATCTGGTGTTTGTTAAAAATGTAATCCAGGAGACACAGATCCAAGAAGCACTTGAACTGTGTTCCAACAGACTACAAAATGGTGGCGATTTACAAAGGCAAAAAACCCAGGAAGTTACATAAATGGTTCATCAAGAATTGGGATTGGGGTTTGAGCTGGCAAGAAATGAGGTTGCTTGTTAAGCAAGGAATGACTGGGAGTTTTAAATGATTACAAAGTTGCAATGGTGGGAAGAAATTTGAAACTAAGGGTGTAGCTAGCAGCTCCTATTTGGAGAATAGCTAGTAGTGTCCTTGAGTCTGACACTGTGCTGTATAGACCCAATGGACTGTAGCCCAACAGGCTCCTCTGTCTATGGGATTTCCAGGCAAGAATACTGGAGTGGGTTGCCATTCCCTTCTCCAGGGGATCTTCCCTACCCAGGGATTGAACCCATGTCACCCACATTGCAGGTGGATTCTTTGTCGTCTCAGCCACCAGGGAAGCCCAAGAAAACTGGAGTGGGTAGCCTATTCTTTCTCTAGGGGACCTTCCCGACCCAGGAATCGAACTGGGGTCTCCTGCATTGCAAGCAGATTCTTTACCAGCTGAGCTACGAGGGAAGCCAATTCAAGTTCTCAGTGATGAAAGGAATACATCTGAAATCATATCCACAACAGCCACCCGGCTCCATTTTTTATGCCTGAACTACAGTTACTCCATTTTGATTTTTAAATAATTTTAAATATGTCATCAAAGAGAAGAGAGGGTTGCCTTGAGAATTTCTCAGGTTCATTGCCTGCCCTCAGCTGGCAGAACCATATCCAGGACATGCAAACAGATGTAGACCTACAAGTCATGTTTATGTGAAGGCATGAAGGAATCTTATATTACAGGCTAAACAAAGCCAAAGAATATGTATATTTAACTATCTGGACATGGATTTAAAGTATTTTTGAGCATCAGCTATATTTTTCTGCTACTCTTTTATTTAAAATTCACCCAAGTATTGTATGTCAGGATTCTATGGCACCAACAGTTTATTTCCTATACTGTATTCATATTAGGAGAAAATAATAAACTGGTTTTCAAATGGTAAAAAAACCTAGGAATAACAATTCTACAAGAAAATGTCAAGAATTTAACCTAGATTCATTTTAATCCACATCTGACTCGAATTCCAAATAATTTTTACCTAATATCCCGTTTAAAAATTACTAGATAAGGACTTATTTTGGAGGTGGTTATCCTCTTCTATGGTGGCTCAGAGGGTAAAGCCTCTTCCTGCAATGCAGGAGACCTAGGTTCGATCCCTGAGTCGGGAAGATCCCCTGGAGCAGGAAAAGACAACCCACTCTGGCACTCTTGCCTAGAAAATCCCATGGATGGAAAAGCCTGGTAGGCTACAGTCCATAGGGTTACAAAGAGTCGGACACGACTAACCGACTTCAGTTTCACTTTAACCTTCACCCTCTTCTATTGAAACAGTCAAGTGCTGGGAGATTGAGGACTGAGGGTCAGTCAGACTTTGGTGCTAATCCGGACGGGCTGTGTGATGTCAAACAACTTACTGAAATTCTTCGATCTTAAATTCCCTTTTATGCTAAAAGCAGAGCATGTCAATGCCCACCTCACAGTGCTGCGTGGAATATGTAAGGCCTATGGCATAATTCCCTATCTACAAGCACACAAGCATCCAAAATGTAAATTGTGAAGGGAGAGGGGTGTACACTTTCCGCTTCACATGAGAGTGAAAGTGAGTCACTCAGTCGTGTCCGATTCCTTGTGACCCCATGGGCTGTAGCCTGCCCGGCTCCTCTTTCCATGGAATTCTCCAGGCAAGAATGCTTAACATGCTACCAGATAATTCACGGGTGCAGAAATACTTAAAACCGTGCAGGCGTGAACGTGCAAAGAGTGGTCTCCAGAGCCTCTGGCCCACCTGGGCCCTGCTCTCTGGAGACTTCATAAAAAGGGGCCCAAGTAGTGCATGGAGACAGAAGAGAGCGACACACACACTTGAATTCAGGACAACCCACCGCGAGAACCGCGCACCCACCGCGGGAGCTTGGGGCTGCCCTCTCGCCCACGTTTGGGGGCGCCCCGAAGTTCCGGGCTCAGTTAGGGTTCCTAGGGGCCCTCTCCCGCCGGGCAACCTCTGGCCCAAAGTCTGCTTGGAGGACTCGGCCTGGCCATGACGCCCCTCGCGCGTTTCCTCCCGGCCAGGCTGGCGCCGAAGGGACCCCCTGTTTCTTACCGCTATCGTCCGCCGCAGCCCAGGCCGGCGTCGGGGTCCTAGAGGAAGCGGGAAGTGGGGACCCGGACGCCGGCCCGGCCTGCTTCTGGCTGAGCTCCATGCTCCCTACATCCTGCCGGCAGCGGCGGCGTTGTCATGACGACCACGCGCGTGCTCCAGCTCCGTCCGCCTCAGCCGAAGAGCTGCAAGCGGTGTGGCCCCACCTCGCGACCCCGAGCGCCTATGCTGTGCAAACCTCTGTCATTACCCTCTCGGTCCCAGAGGCCTGGTTGGGCAGGTAGTGACCGCCGATGCTGTGGAGGCTCCTTGTTCACCATCTGGGTCCTGGTCCCTTGCCGTGGATTAAAGACACACGGAGGCAGGGCATCCTGGTTCTTCTGCAGAGAGAAGTTCTCCAGGTTTAGGGGGCATGACTGATGAACTAAGGGCCGGGGATACAAAGATGATTATGACACAGTCCGCTCCCCAAGTTGTGCTCATACCTGCAGAGGGTAGGTGCAAAAGCTGAGTTGCCCACCACAGCTAGGATGGACGGAAGTAAGGGAACTTAAAGGGGCTAGTTGATCTGTCTTGTGGAGGGGCCGGGCCATCAGGGAGGGCTTCTTGGAGAAGGTGTCGTCCTGACCCGTCCAGGTGAACTTGCCAGAGGGCGGAACTGCTTTGTGCGTTTTGGAGATGAGCAGGTACTTGCTGCTGCTTCTAAGTCACGTCAGTCGTGTCCGACTCTGTGCGACCCTATAGACGGCGGCCCACCAGGTTCCCGTCCCTGGGATTCTCCAGGCAAGCATACTGGAGTGGGTTTCCATTTCCTTCTCCACTGCATTAAAGTGAAAAGTAAAAGTGAAATTGCTCAGTCGTGTCCGACCCTTCGCGACCTCATGTACTGTAGCCTACCAGGCTCCTCCATCCATCGATTTCCCAGGCAAGAGTACTGGAGTGGCAGGTACTTAGGGCTGCCCAGATGAACAGACTGGGTGTGTTTTAGAGGCGAAGTCAGTCAGACCGGATCCACGTGGAGTCCTGTGCATCCTCTGAGAAGCACAGCTGTTATGGGGCAGGGAGTTCTCAGATTGAGAACAGCTGATGGAGGGTGGATTTGGTGGCGCTAGTAGTTTAAAAAAGTAAAAATAACCCGCCTGCCAATGCAGGAAACATAAGAGAGGCGGGTTTGATCCTTGGGTCGGAAGATCCCCTGGAAAAGGAAATGACAACCCACTCTAGTATTCTGGCCTGGAGAATCCCATAGACAGAGAAGCCTAACGGGCTACGGTCCATAAAGTTGCACAGAGCCGGACACGACTGAAGTGACTTCGCACACGCAGGGGAGAAGAGGTCTGAAACATCTCAGGAGTTTGAGGAGTGAGGAGACAGAACCCAGCGTTAATTACCAGGTAAATGGGTCAGGATTTGGTACGTGGACCTGGGGGAGAGGAGACAAGGAAGGAAGAAAGGAAGGCCTTCTGTCTGGGGTTGCCACAGGTCAAAGAGAAGGAAGTGAAAGGGCCTTGCAGACGACTCTGGAGCCAGAGACTCCTTGTCTGAAAAATGTTCAAGGAAGATCCTCAAGGTAAAAACAGGTCATTTATGAAGTTTATTATTTTCCAAGGTGAAAAAGAAAATATCTGAGTCCTCTGTCCCTCCCACTACCCAGCCAGGCATTTCCAGACCGTGCTCCACTGCTGAGAAATTGTGCTAGGCAAGGTAGACGTCTCTTGAAACACTTTGTAACCCACAGATTTTAAGCACCACTGCAAGTAGTTCTTCAGATTAAACATGATGGTAGAAAAGACAAGTATGTTTTCATTTACCCCATGTGCTACCAGCCAAGTTGAAAGGTAGCCTGAAATCCTGAGATGTGAATGTAGGTACCATTCGGCACACTCCCTTCCCTGTGCTGTTGCTGCGTAGTCGCCAAGTCGTGTCTGACTTTTTGTGACCCCATGGAATGTAGCCTGCCAGGCTCCTCTGTCCACGGCAAGAATGTCGGAGCAGGTCGCCATTTCCTTCTCCAGGGGATCTACCCAACCCAGGGATAGAACCTGCATCTTGTGTCTCCTGCATTGGCAGGTGTCTTCTTTACTACTAGTGACACCTGGGAAGGTTCTCGAAGAGTAATTCCACTCATAAACTTCTCAGTAATATACTGGGTTGTAAAAGTACATCCAGAAAGCAATCCCTAGTTAAAAGTAGCCAATAAAGAATCAATCTTCCCTATTCTTATTTACTGGCAGCTGTTGTAAATCCTGGCTTTATAACTTCCTTTTATTAAGTCCACTAAAAATGCACATACAGTGCAATTCCTTCGATAGCTCAGTTGGTAGAGCGGAGGACTGTAGTGTGAAGTTTCTCAGGCATCCTTAGGTCGCTGGTTCGAATCCGGCTCGAAGGAATTGACATTTTGGACTTCCCTGATGGCTCAGAAGGTAAACAATCTGCCTGCAATGCAGGAGACCTGGTTTGATCCCTGGGTTGGGAAGATCCACTAGAGAAGGGAATGGCAACCCACTCCAGTATTCTTGCCTAGAGAATTCCATGGACAGAGGAACCTGGTAGGCTACACTCCATGAAGTCACAAAGAGTCAGACATGACTGAGCAACTGACAATAATGCATATACAATATAAACAGCTTTCATAGGGCTATCAACTTGATTCCAAACACAAGTGGGATATGATTAATGTGAGCTAATACACACACAGAGACCTTCTAGGCAGGTCTCATCATGGAACAGGATGAATGTTAAGAGAAATAAGTTCTTTTATCTGTCTGGAAGCCCAGACATACTTGTGCTGCTGCTGCTGCTAAGTCACTTCAGTCGTGTCTAACCTTAATTAGAGTGGCCAGTGCACACAGATTTTCCCCAGATAACTCTGTTGGAAGACTGAAAAAGAAAAATCAAGCCTGAACCTTTACATCCAAGAAGATTTTAATTAAAACCAGGTTTCTGGAGAACAAATGATGTTAAAAACCCAGGTGAGGAAGTGACTGAGGGTCAGTCAAATGCTCTGCTCCTTCTCCCACTTCCTACTGTGTCTTGAGAAGAGCCTTTCGGTGGTTCTTTACTTGTGAAACAGGGATTGTAATAGTACCTCCTTCTTAGAGTTCTTGTGAGGATTAAATAGGTTAAGTAAAACCTAGAACAAGTAACTGTCCTTGGTATTCTCTATTTCTCTTTTATTTATAATTTCTTATTCTTATTTATATTATCACCTCAGTCTGAATACTGTCGATTGCCTAAAAGCCATCAGCATTGTCAGTCATTTGTATTTAGGAAATGAGATTTTATCCTGCAGGACTCTACACTGTTAGATAAAGACAAAAATGTTAGAGACAACTAGTCCTAGACATAATTTAATCCATGATACATCATCTCTCTTTTTTGGCCATGTGGCTTGTGGGATCCCTGACTGGGGGATCAAACCCTAACAGGGGATCAAACCCAGGCGCATGGCATTGAAAGCAAGTAGTCCTATAACCACTGGACCACCAGGGAATTCCCCATCTTTTTCTTTCTTTAAATAACAGCCACACCACCTCATAACTCTTTGGGGGCTGCTGCTGCTGCTAAGTCACTTCAGTCGTGTCCGACTCTGTGCGACCCCCATAGATGCAGCCCGCCAGGCTCCCCTGTCCCTGGGATTCTCCAGGCAAATGCATGGAGTGTGTGCCATGTCCTTCTCCAATGCATGAAAGTGAAGTGAAAGTGAAGTAGCTCAGTGTGTCCAACTCCTAGCGACCGATGGACTGCAAGCCTACCAGGCTCCTCCATCCCTGGGATTTTCCAGGCAAGAGTACTGGAGTGGGGTGTCGTTGCCTTCTTTGTTTGGGGTGCTAGGTATATAGAAACAAGGATCTGAATCACACACTGCTGTGCTGCAAGGAGCAAAAACATTAAGTGTGGGCTGGGAATTCACCCCTCTCCATCTGGACTGGGCCTCTATGCTGGATGGGAGGTCTAGTCCTCCAGCAGAAAAGACCCCACCCTAGAAGGCAAGTCAGAGATGCCACAGTCAACCCAGCCACCATCATGTCATAGTCCTTCCTGCCTTCCCCTTAGGCTGTGCGTGTGTATGTGTGGGCATGTATTCATAACCAAGGGCTTGGTTTGGTTTAGTCACTAAGTCCTGTCTATCTCTTGTGCAACCCTGCGGACCTATTGTTACCAAGCCAGGTTCATTGCCTGAGAACAAAGCAAGGCAAACAATGAGAGGTGGAGGTTTGCAGCAAAAAATGGGTTATCATGAATCAGTCAAGCGAGGAGAAAGAACAAATCACAAATCCACCTCCCCAAAGACAAGGGGGATATTTATGAGATATTTATGAGACAAGAAGCAGGGTGGCCTGAGGTATGGGGAGCATGGGGAAAGGTGATTGTAGATTTTAAAAAGTGAGATAATTGTCCTTCTGTGCAGGCACAACTAAGCTATCCGCTGCCTCCTGGGATACATGCTCAGAATTTGGTGGCATTAGCTCACTCTGGGGTAGAGTTCTCGAGCTTCTGATGGCAAATGGTCACCGATCAAACACGCATACCCAGGTTACATGGTCAGTACTGCCACCAGTCTTAACTGGCTGGGGTGCCAACTGGTCAACAGCTGACTCCAAGTTCCTGAAAAACAAACTGGGCAAACATATCAAGACACTTAGTGAGAGATACAATCCACAGTGATGGTGAAGGGTCTGTTAAAATTGTTTAGGCTACACAATGCTTTTTGTTAAAAACAAAACAAAGTGAGCTTGGTCGGTGAAAACAGGTTAGTTTTTTATTTATTAAGCAAGTTATAGTTTAATGGATCTGATAACTACCCTTGGTTTCACAGATTCTAATCCATCATGCCAACTCACACATGGCTGTTACCTATGCCTATAGAAGGCTTGATCATCCACCTGCCAGTCCTAAAACTTAAAAGTTCTACCAGGCACGAAAGTGCCCACTGGTCTCTCCTTATTTAGAAGGGCAGTTCATCTCTTGAATTTAATTCTATTGGCCTTTACATCTACAACTTTATGCCAGATTTAAGGGAAAATGCAGTTTTTGTTTTGTTTTTGGCTGCATGGCTTGCAAGATATCAGTTCCCCACCCAGGAATTGGACCTGGATCACGGCAAGTGAAAGCCTGGAATTCTCTCCCCTAGACCACCAGGGAACTCCCCCAAATGCAATATTTAAAATGCTATTTTTCCTAGTGTTTTCTCAGTGTTTATGGTAAGAGCAATGATCTTTTGCAGCATTCTATACCTCCAACCTGAAAATAGAATCAAAATAGGCACTTCTAAAACTGAAATTAGACAAGCCAGACAATTTTTTTTATTAATATGAGTCAACCTAGGTTAGGAGAAAGAGGGAATCTACACTTCGATTTATCTTCCAACATGAAACACAAAAACCTACATTTTATGTTGTGTCACAGTGAGCACTAAATTTAATCAACTAGATTTTAATTTGTTTCTCTTAAGGATACTAAATCTGGTGACAGGTAAAACTCATACATTTTTCTTTCTTTTCACAGTATTTCAGATTTTGAATATTTGAACTTTCCATCAGAATAATGTCAAGTGACAGCGAAAAATATGAACATTCGTCTAGAATTCAGCAGAAAAGTGATCCACAGCAGGTCTCTGATAGGATATTTTTCATTGACGCTTTCGAATCAGAGCTTGCTTACTATTCCAGAAGACATTTTAGCATTAAGAGAATTAGAGGAAGTGCATTTGGAAAACAACCTGATTGCAGAAATCCCCAAGGATATTCAGCATTTAGGAAGATCAGGGTTCTCTACCTGAACAAGAACAAGCTGAAGAATCTATGCCCGGAGATGGGAAGGCTGAGCAACCTAGAGGGCCTGGACCTGAGCGACAACCCGCTAGAAGCCTCGTCCCTGCCGGTGCTTAGCGGCATCCGCCAGCTCCGCGAGCTCCGCCTCTACCGCACCGACCTAGCGGACATCCCCGTTGTCATCTGCAAACTCCTTCACCATCTCCGAGCTGCTCGGACTGGCCGGAAACCACCTGAAATCTCTGCCCAAGGAAATAGTGAACCAGACCAAACTGAGGGAGATCCACCTGAAGCATAACCAATTTGCAGCGTTCCCTCTGGAGCTGTGTGATCTCTACAACCTGGAGATCATCGACCTGGATAAGAACAAGCTCACGGTCATCCCGGAAGAGATTGGGAACCTGACGAAGCTGAAGAAGTTCTACGTGTCCTACAACAGCCTGGCTGTTCTCCCGGAGTCGCTGGGCCGGTGCACCAGGCTGTCGGTGCTGGACGTCTCTTACAACCGCCTCCACGCCCTCCCGCACACCCTGGGCGAGCTCTCGCAGATGACGGAGGTGGGGCTGAGTGGGAACCACCTGGAAAAGATCCCGCGCCTCCTCTGCAGGTGGACCTCGCTCTTCCTGCTCTACCTGCATAACACCGGCCTGCGGGTGCTGCGCCGCTCCTTCCGGCGCCTGGTTAACCTGCAATTTCTCGACCTCAGCCAGAACTTTCTGGAACATTGTCCGTTGCAGATCTGTTCGCTAAAGAACCTGGAAGTCTTGGCCCTGGATGATAATAAAATATGCCAGGTACTGATTCCTTTCCTGGCTGTCACTATGCTGCCTGGCCCTACATTGGTGTGGTTCCGTGTCTAAACATCAGAAAATTCGAGCTGAGTTTATGAGTGAAAATCGGGATTGACAGATCTCTCCAACAAGGTCATCATGTTACTTTTCCCGCCTGAATAGCAGTAGTAATCATAATGGTAGCTGATGTTTATTTGCAGTATGTAGGTGCCAGTCACTGGGCTAAATGTTTTTTGTGTATTATCACATTTAATCCTCACAATGACTTTTTAAAAATTTAAATAGTCTTTCTTTTTTAGGATAGTTTCAGATTTATAGTAAAATTGAGAACATATTTCAGAGAACTTTCATATATCCCACACTGAGATTCCCAACAATTAACATCTTAGATTACTATGGTACATTTGTTACAATTAATAAACCAATATTGATACACTTTTATTCACTGAAGTCCATAATTTATCCATGTTTCCTTAGTTTTGATCTAATCTTTCTCCGTTCAGGATCCCATCCAGGTTTCTACATTACGTTTAGTTTTTGCACCTCCTTAGCTCTTCTTGGCTATGAGAGCTTTTCAGGCTTTCCTTGTATCTGATGACCTTGCCAGTACATCTCAAAACTGTAGGATTTGAGGATGTAGGATGCCCCACTATTGGAATTTGTTTGATTTTTTTCTCATAAGACTGGAGTTATTGGTTATTGGGAGGAAATTAATTTATACATTTGTAATACATTTATATTGTCTTGTTACACTCTGCTTTCCTTCCTGAGATCTTCTGACTTCCTGCATGATTTTTTCTTAAATTGCATACATTACTCACAATGATTTTCTGATGTGAGTGATATTATCCTCAATGATATAGGAGGAGAGTGAGGCATGGGGCTTTTAATGTGTCAAGGCCACACACCTGTACGTGATAGAGTCAGAATACCAATCCATAGCATTGGACTGCAGGGTTCATCTTCCAGAGTTCTGACACATGCAACCTTAGGCCCTAATGTTCCAAAATCAGATATCTGCAAAACCAGATCAGTCCCCAGAGAAGCTCTCCCATACGTGTGCAGGGTGGTGTGTTCAGACATTCATCATAGTATTGTTAATAATCATGGCTTATGGGCAATAATGTGAATGTCAGTTGGGAGAGGAATTTGCAAGTAAATTGTGATATATTTATAAAATGGAATACTATACAATAATTTAAGTGAACTGGAGCTGTATGTGCCAATGTGGATAGATCTCAAAACTGTGATGTTTATTAAAAGTAAAATACCAAATTACAGAATATTATGCCACATAGAAATCTTTAATCACACAAAACTACATACACAACATATAAAACATATTTTATGTCCCCTGCATTGCAAGGAAGATTCTTAACCTATGGACCACCAGGAAAGCCCCTTATTGTTTTTTAATATTTGAAAATTTGAAAGAACAGAGTTCTGTTAAAAGCAAAAGACTATTCTGGAGAGAAAGAACAGAAGGTTTAGAAACCAACAACGCTAACCAAATATCATGTCTGTTTTTCCTGGTTGTGAACAACACTCTTAATGTGTATCTCATACATTATAAAAGTCGTAGCTTTAAAGTTGTTTTTTTGTGTTTTTTTTTTTTTGAATCTTTTACTTGATTTTCAACTTTTAGAACTTTGGGATTTTTTGTTTTGTTTTCCTCATTGTTAGAGAGTTTCAAAACTGGAAGTAAACATTTTGATGCTGACTTTAAGATTTGGGAAGAGGATCTAGTACTTAATTTCGACTTATTATAGGTAGCAACCCATCTTGGAGGATTTTAGAGGTTCTACGAGAAGGCCTCTGCCCATCCCCAACTCTTCTGCTGCCGATGTAAGAATTCCTGTTACAGTGAGCAAAGTCTGTCATTCCATAGTGGGAGTGAAAGTATCAGAATAGAAAGTGCCCTTGGGAAGTATAACACAGTTCACTTAAATCCTGTTGAGTCATGAATGATACCTAATCCTCTCCTGTGACTTTTTAAGAGGTCAGGGTGGAGGAGAGAATCACACACAAATGTGTGTGTGTGATTAGCAAAGATTCAGTTCAGTTCAGTCGCTCAGTCGTGTCCGACTCTTTGCAACCCCATGAACCGCAGCATGCCAGGCCTCCCTGTCCATCACCAAAGATTTCAGTTCAGTTCAGTCTCTCAGTCGTGTCTGACTCTTTGCGACCCCAGGAATCGCAGCACGACAGGCCTCCCTGTCCATTACCAACTCCCGGAGTTCACTCAGACTCACGTCCATTAAGTCAGTGATGCCATCCAGCCATCTCATCCTCTGTCATCCCCTTCTTCTCCTGCCCCCAATCCCTCCCAGCATCAGAGCCTTTTCCAATGAGTCAACTCTTCGCATGAGGTGGCCAAAGTACTGGAGTTTCAGCTTTAGCATCATTCCTTCCAAAGAAATCCCAGGGCTGATCTCCTTCAGAATGGACTGGTTGGATCTCCTTGCAGTCCAAGGGACTCTCAAGAGTCTTCTCCAACACCACAGTTCAAAGATTAGCCTCATCCAATACCAAGCTTTACTGCAAGTCAGACTGCACCGAAACGTGGATATGTTCAGTGTTACTATGTTGAACATGGAAATTTCCATGTACCAGCATTTATGATTCTTCAGTTCTTATGATGGTATTACTGTGTTTTTTGTCTTCCTTTCTAAATTTCCTATTATTCCAGTTCCTCTAGGAACCTCCCAGTCATTTCTCTCTCTAATGACATGTGACCTTTAAGCCAGCTTCTTCTCTCTCTCTCTCCCACCAGCCTGGTAGGCTGTAGTCCATGAGGTCGCTAAGAGTCAGGCATGACTGAGCGATTTCACTTTCACTTTTCACTTTCTCTCTCCCACCCCAATTTACCTCATGGACTTTTGGCACTTGAAGCCTAGCCAGTAGCTTTTTCTTGCCTAGGTGGAGACAAAAATAGCTGACTTTTCATGTAAACCTACATGGATTTTATGTGTATGGTCCATTCCTATTGTTGACTGCAAAAGTGATGGACAACCTAAAAGTTGAGTACTGTGTTTTATTTGGTGGACAGAACTGAGGACTTAAGCCCAGAAAGCAGCCTCTCAGATAGCTCAGAGGGACTGCTCCACCGAGATAAGGGAGGAGCCAGGATATGTAGGACTTTTCACAACAAAGAACACGTAGTCAAAACTTCATATGATTTAACTGTTAATTAAAGAAATTAATTCACAAATTCTGACTTCCCTGGTAGTTTAGTGGCTAAGATCCTGTGCTCTCAATGCAGGGGCCCAGGTTCAATCCCTGATTGGGGAACTAGATCCCACATGCCACAACTAACACCAGGTACAGTCAAGAAACAAAAACAAAACAAAAACATTCATCCCTAAAGAAAACCAAATTCTCAAGTTAATGAATTCAGTACTTTTCTATATATGGGAAGATGCAAGAGTCTGGGTTCATGGAAATCATGTATTTCAATGACTTCATTGAAATCATTCTTTTGATATGAGCCTTAGCTATCTAAGGCCAGTATTGTGTTCTTCCCATCCTGAGTTCCCTCAGGGTTCATGGTCCAGTGGTTGCAGTGGCTCAATGGTTGCTACATCCTTTGTTTACTGATTTGGCAGGCAACACTTTACATGCACACAATTAAGGGAGAAAACTCAAGTTTCAGAATGGCTACGGCTCAGTTATACTGTCAGCAATAATTGTTCTCACCTGATTCTCTGCAGGCTTTCTGTACATCCAAATTTATTTCTGCTATAATATGACTATGATGGTATTAATTATTGGCTCTTGAATATCTTGGGAAAAAAATCTTTAGATATTCAGTGGGCTTTTGAAAAAGTAATGCTAAACCCATGAACTAAGAATATAGCAGTACGAATAAAATGACTGGGTTATAATGAAGTGGTTAAGTTGATAAATCTTTCCCTGTTATTTAGGACTGCACTAAATGCAGACACTTTGCATTGAAGGGATCTAAGGGCCTGATGAAGAATTTTGAAATAGCAAAGAAGGAAAGCTTAAACATCAGTTTCTCTGGACATTGACTTGTTCTGAGTTTTCTTTTTCTAGATGTAAATAAAACTGAAAATGTTTTATAACTTTTTAAGAAAATAAGCCCTCACCTTACATAACAAAGAGGAAAATGCCTTATGGTTTATTCCAAGTGTTTGAAACTTTTGCCTATAGGTCAAAAGAAAGCCTACTATGGGGATAATCTATTCACTAATTATTTACCTATTCCACCCATCTAGGGAGAGGTTGGGTTGAGCTGAACTCTACTAACCATTCTCATGAAAAATAGAATGGCAGGTTAGGGAATGGGTGGAAGGAAAGCCAAGGTTTAAGCAGGGACCTATGAGGAAAGGTTGCCCAGTGAAGAATCAAGCCAGGTAACAGAAGTGGTTCAAAATGAATTAAGTTATTAACATTCAAGAGTTGGGCCTTTTTTTCCTACAAGAAAATAGGCATCTACATAACTTATTCAGTAGGGTGATTGTGTCATGTATTTAAAGAATGAGATTTTCCATGTGGTTCCAGAGGTCCAGCAAGAGGTCAATAGGGGATGTATTAGTGACACAGATTTTGACAGGAGAAGGAAATTGAGTATGTAGAAGGAAATCCAAGTGGTCTTTATCCAATGATCTTTTCATCCCAGGAGGTAGTGTTTAAGTAAGAGCTGGATGGCTAGCTATGTAACATATCCAACCACCATAGAAGAGGGTAAGAACAGGGACCTTTTTAAGGCCTTCCAACTCTGAAAGTCTAGGAATCTGTGCAATGCCTGCCTAATACCAGGGCACATAGCCTTGTGATTCACTGCAGGGAAGAAGATATGATTATAATGGTCTTCATTGTTTCCTTCCAACTGGTATTTTAACTAAGGTTTCAAAATTGCTGACCTAAAGCCTTTTAGGATGGATATTACGTCACTAAATTGATCAGTGCCAATAACTGAATTAATTATGAATATTATAGTTGCAATAGTATACTAATAAGCTTTGTACTTTTTCTTTCAGTAGTGTCAAGCATTTGCTATACCATAGTTGAAAAATTTGCAATAACATAGGTTAAAAATTGCTCTAACTTTATCCAGAGCATGCAAGTAAAGAGCACAGAGGTTGGGGGAAAAGTAGAACTCCAGACTTTTGATCTACAAGTACAAATACCATAGATGCAAACATATGGGCCAACTTTGCATCTGCCGGAGACGCTAAATTTCTCCCTTTTTAAAAAAAAAAATCTTCCTCAAAACTAAAAGCCCAGTTTATTTTCTTACTTTTAAAAATAATCCTGATCTGAAACTTATCTTTTTGAAATATTTCCAGTTACCTTCAGACTTCGGTTCACTTTCAAAACTGAAGATTCTTGGACTAACGGGAAATCAGTTCTCTTCATTTCCAAAAGAGATCCTTTCTTTAGCGTCTTTAGAGAAATTATACATTGGCCAAGATGAGGGAGCCAAGCTTACCCATCTGCCAGAATGCATTAAGAGACTACAGGTAAGCCTCCCCAAATGAGCAGGCAAAGAAGTATATGCCCACTGATTCCTTGGCTGATATGAGAAAACATGGTTGTATTCTCACAGGTTGCATGTGGAATCATCTATACTAGATTTCTAGCTCCCAACAAGTCATTATTACACTTTGAGGCTTCCACTGTCTTCCTGAACAACCACAGGATCCACACTTGAACATTTTATTGTGACTGGTCTTGTATATGTCAGGGCATACTCATTCCTTCTGTGTGGTTTGGCATGTTTTATTTGCAAAATTGAGCCATATCACTCTCCAATTAATTTCCACTTTTAAAAAGTATTCTCTGAAAGTTGTACTACTTTGAAGTTAAAGTGTCATATAGATGATGTGGCCAGGAATCTGCATTTTGCATGAGTCTGATTCCCCTTCCTGCATGGTGGAAAGCATATCATGGTTTATTTAACCATTGCAACAGGTTCATGCTGAAGATGGGTCCACAGAACTATGCTAAACCCCAGAAGAGCAACATAACATTATTCAAAGTAGCTATACCAATGTGTCTTTATGTATGCATGCTTTAAAGCATGATTTTTTCATGTTCCTGGTGCTACACTTTTAATAATAATCAAGTAGGTGTAAGCCACTACATAGCTCCCAGCCATGGACTGAGTGATGACATACACAGCGCGGGTACTTCTCACCTGTTCCTAATTCTTGGTTCCTTTGCTCTGTGTTCACAGAACTCCTTTCATCAATTTGCTCCTTATACGTGTCATGCCACACTCTCCAGAATTTTAGGGTGAAATGCAAACATTAAATTTTTACCCAGTGAATCTGAAAATAGTCAACCTGTTCTCTGTACATTTTGGCTACTTCCGCATGGGCAATGCTGGATTGATAACTGAGGCAATTGCAGTTCTATAGCAACTGCCACAGATAATTAACTATTAAAAGGGAACAAATTATATTTGTATTTAAATGATCCAAATTGTTTTTCTGCATTAAGTTATAGTGAAACAAATAAACACTAGATTCCCATGTTCTCTTTTCCCTACATACCTGGAACCATGACTAATGGCTTAACTAAGAATAATTATATTTTTTTTGTTGATGATTCTTTAAATGTGTTTTCCCCTTAATCCTAATGAATAATATTCTCATTGAAAGAACATGGGAACTCATAGGTGATTCTAGTTACCATAATTCTTTTATTATGGTATGATAACATACTCTTCTGTTATTCAGAATCTTAAAGAGCTGTATATTGAGAACAATCATCTCGAATACCTGCCTGTATCCTTGGGATCAATGCCTAACTTGGAAATTCTTGATTGCCACTGCAATCTAATTAAGCAACTCCCAGATGCTATTTGCCAAGCACAAGGTGAGAAATCTTTGTAGATCTACAACCCAGTGGAGTTTGACTAGCATTTCCCATGATGGAAGGCATCCTTGTACTACTAAAGATCAGTCTGAATGTTGAGGAGACTTCTTTGGTGGCTCAGACGGTAAAAGCTTCTGCCTACAGTGCAGGAGACCTTGGTTCAATCCCTGGGTTGGAAAGATCCCCTGGAGAAGGAAATGGCTACCCACTCCAGTACTCCTGCCTGGAAAATCCCATGGACGGAGGAGCCTGGTAGGCTACAGTCCATGGGGTCACAAAGAGTCAGACATGACTGAGCAACTTCACTTTTCAATGTTGAGAGTTTAGACCTACCCCGTAATCTCCTTGCAGAGCTTCTTAGTTGGTGATATGGGGAAGGCGATGTACCTGATTGGTACAGCTAAAAGCCACACAAAGGCAGTTAGTTTATTGGGAATTGAAAAGAAAATATCAACTGCTTTGAAGATTGGCATTCATCCTCATAGCCATTATACCGTGAACCAGAACTTACTGAATACCTATTATCTGCCAGAATTTGGGCTTGGGGATCCTGTAGTAAATTTGCATTAGATCACTAAGTCACTTATGAGAGAAAGGAAAAGGATTGACCCAGAGTAATAATATTAGCAAGGCAGTTGGGGCTGAGGGGGGTGGACCTATTTGATTGCCATGAAAAATCATACATCATTCATATTTGAATATGCAAAGATTTTCCACTAGGCTAAACCACTCTGTGTTTGTAAAATAACAGGTTTTTGCTGAGATCCTCCTAGAACCAGATTTTTAAAAATGTTTATTTGCCATATTGTGCTGAATCTTCAGGTTTATAGATATATTTTAAAACTGTGACTATTTTTTAATGAAAAAAAGATGAAGGAATATGAGTGGATTCTGTTGCCTACTCATGGGCCATTCCAAGATTGGCAGCAGGACTTCCCTAGTGGTCTAGTGGTTAAGAATCCACCTATCGATGCAGGAGTCACGGTATCAATTCCTGGTCTGGGAAGATCCCACAAGCAAGTAGGCCCATGTACCACAACTACTGAAACCCAAGCTCCCTACAGCCAGTGCTCTGCAGCAAGAGAAGACACTGCAAAGAGAAGCCCACGCCCCACAGCTAGGGTGTAGCTCCCACTTGTTGCAACAAGAGCAAGCCTACATGCAGCAACCAAAACCCGGCGCAGCAAAAGATAAATTCAAAAAAAAGCATGGCCACAGGGTTGGATCTGCGACACTCCTTAGTCATCTCCTGATTCTGTCCTTAATCTCTGGAGGAATGGAACAGTCTCAACATTTTTTAGTATTTACTATTTTCCTGTCTCTAACACTTATTTACACTGACTTCAACAACTCTGAGTTGTTATAAAACATTAAATTTTTTTGTTACATGGTCTAACAGGACATACACATTTCAAAGTGTTTGGACTAAGCAATGCATGCTTTAATTTTGCTAGTTTTTAAGACATTATTTTTTAAAAATTAATTTCAGCTTTGAAAGAATTACGGTTCGAGGACAACTTGATCACTTATCTTCCAGAGAATTTGGATAGTCTAGTGAATCTAGAAGTTCTGACACTAACGGGCAACCCCATGGAAGAACCCCCAATGTCGGTGTGTGCCAAAGGCACTGAAGCTGTGTGGGAATACCTTAGAGAAAGGAGAAATATGAAAGAATTGGCAACAAAGGTAAAATAAGCAACGATTTTGAATAACATATTCACAGTTGCTCGGAGTAGGGTATTGCTAAACTTTACAGATTATCCTATAGGGCTGCTCTTTGCACATCTACATTTTGAGAATTGTGATTCTTACTTATTGAATATTTTTACATCCCCAGGCCTAAGCAAGAGATTTTTAAACAAAAATCCTAGCATGTTTTTGTCTTTTCTGTTCCTTTTCTCTTTGTCAGATAAGAAGCCAACAAACAGGCAAAAGAAACCAAAACTTCAAACCCCTAAATGATCTAAAACTGTTGGACTAATCACTGGAGTGAAAGGCTTATGTTAACTCAGTCAGATAAGCCTGAAAAGTTAAAAATGAAAGCACTGTGGAGCACAGGTCTAGAGGCCAGAGTTGTGCTCTGCCACCAACATAGCTTCAAAGGGTTAAGATCTTCATTGCCTACTAAGCCAGTGGAGACATAAGGATACCCCAGAGCCCAGGAATGTGTCCACTACAATCAGTATTCAGTATTCTCCGTTCAGCTGGTCCAGGCCTGCGTCATCTCACACCCAGATGACTGCATTAGTCCTCCAACTAGTGTCCCTTGTTACTTGCCTGCTTCCCCTACCATATATTCTTCCACTGAGCAGTCAGACCTACGCTGTTGAAACCTAGGTCAAATCTTGCTGTACTTTGCTGAAATCAACAACTCTCCATTTTACCCCGAATAAAAATTAGTCTTTGGTTTGTAAGACTCTTTATCAATGGCCCTCAATCAAATCAGACCTTACACCCTCCCTTCTCTAATAAATATTATGTGAAACTTCCCTTACTCTTTTTAAATTAGACTCATAGATAACATAAACTACCATAAACATAATTTTAATAAATCAAAATGATGCCCAAACTGTAATACAAAAGAAAAGTAGTTTGTATTGAAATATTAATTTTAGTATGTATATACTCAGGGATGACTACACTGGAAGAATGAAATTACTTAACCATTTTTAGGATACTTCCTAGAAGTATTTTGAACAATGTGCCCTCTTGCACATTTTAAAATTGAGATTAGACCTTTTTGTGTCATTAAGTTTAGTCATTGCAAAGGATTGACTTTGATATCAGTAAACATCAATTTACAAAATATTTGAACAAACTCTTACTTGACATGCAAAAATTTTGTCATTTATTTTTCTTCTTGAACATGTATTTCCATTCTACTTTCCCTTTAGAATTGACCTTAATATGTGTGTGTGTGTGTATATAATCTAAATAATTTACAGATCGCCTTTCATATTTCTAGGCTACAAAAGTTTTATGTAAATTAAACTTTTTTTCTATGATCATAGCATTTTAACATTCTGGATTGAGTCTTTGTGCAATTAGTAGTAGTATAAAATTGACCAAAACAATATAAAATCTGGTATAAATTTTGATATTCAATTATTTGATATATAGGATTTTTGGAAAGATTTTTTTCACATAGTTTATATATTGTTGTTGTTCAATTACTAAGTTGTGTCCACCTCTTTGTGACCCCCTGGACTGCAGCAAGGCAGGCTTCCCTGTCCTTTATTATCTCCGAGGGCTTGCTCAAATTCATGTCCATTGAGTTGGTGAAGCTATCTAACTTTCTCATCTTCTGCTGTCCTCTTCTCCTTTCGCCTTCAGTCTTTCCCAGCATCTGGGTCTTTTCCAGTGAGTCAGTTCTTCACATCAGGTGGCCAAAGTATTGGAGCTTCAGCTTCAGCATCAGTCCTTCCAGTGAATATTCAGGGTTTATTTCCTTTAGGATTAACTGGTTTGATCTCCTTGCAGTCCAAAGGACTTTTAAGAGTTTATATGTCCTTGCATAAATATTACTTATTGCTAGAATGAAATAGGGTTTGGCATCAGTTCCATTCCTATTTTTTATTTTACAGAAGAAATGCTGAGAAAGCTTGTTCAAATTCATAAGTTGACAAGGAAAAGAATGGAAAAAATTTGTTTGCCTGTATTGTTTTGCTTTAAATGGCAGTGCTTCACACATCTCTGAATTCCTTCCAGATATAGCCCCCAGAAATTAGATAGTAGGCTCTCAGCTGACCAATCAACTTCAATTTTCTTGAAGGCAAAGAGCTGGAAATCACCTCTCTTATAAAAGGATTGGTTATCCAGTCCTTAGAGCCAACATCAATACAACTGTTTTGAATTATCCCTTTTTCAGTGCCCCCAAGGTTTTTGGAGTCTTGGGCAACCCACCCTGGTCAGATTCAAATGGATGAGGGGCTGCCAAATGGGGAGTTGTGAAGGGGCAGTGGGACTTGAGGTGGGACTGGAGGGTCAGCAGTTGTGTTCCTTGTCAGACACATTTTAGGGAGGGGGACGGATGAGAGTTTAAGCTCTGGAAATGAGTTGCTTCTAACATATCCAAGCCTGCACAAGCTTGGAAAGTCTCTGTGGACCAAAGTAAGGGGTGCACAATTGAACTCTGTTGAATCTTAACACGCAAAAAGCCTTGTGAATTTCCAGAATCCCTCTCCTGGGCACTGCTGCTGCCCTGGAAAGTCACCACCTTAGCTGGTCTGCTGCTTTCAGGTTCCGTCTCATCCTTCCCATTTTCGCTCTACTTCAAGCCTCGTGCGTGCTTCTGCCTCTCTGTCCAGAGGTGCTTCCCCCCAGGTGTGGGCAAGACTGTGGCCCTCACTTAGTTCAGTCTCTTCAAATATCCATACACCTGTCCTCAAGCCCCCTTATATAAAACAGCATACCTCCACCCACCTCATTCATTCATTCATTCAACACAGTTACTGAGCTGCAACTATGTACCTGGCACCGTTCTAGGCACTGGAAATACATTACTGAACAAAATGGGCAAATATTTCTGTCCTCTATTGCTTAAAGCCTGATGTGGTGAGAGTAAGAACATGAAGTGTAACACATAATATATGTTAGAAAGTGATTTCTAAGTGATGTTAGAAAGTGATTATGTTGTTTCTAACATAATCATATGTTAGAAAGTGATTAAGTGGTATTGGAAAAAAGTTCAAGCTAAGGAGAACTGAGGTTGCCAAAAGTTGTGTGTGTGTATGTGTGTGTGTGTGTGAGTGTGTGTGTGTGTGTGTATTATAGGGATTTTATTTTATTTTATTTTTTGGTCAAAACATGTATTTAGATAGGAAAACCCTGGTAGGGTTCAGACTGCTCTTCCATTTCACTGGACTACGAAAGTAGCCACTTACTCTATTTAGTCTCCTTCCATCTGATCTTGCTCTGTTAGCTGCTGCTTCTTTTTATTTTTTTTAATTTTTATTTTATATTGGGGCCTAGTTGATTAATAATGTGTTGATCTCAGGTCTACAGCAAAGTGATTCAGTTATACATATACATGTGTTAATATCCTTTTTCAAATTCTTTTCCCATTTAGGTTGTTACGTAACACTGAGCAGAGTTCCCTGTGCTATACAGTAGGTCCTTGTTGATTATCCATTTTAAATACGCAGTGTGTACACGCCAATCCCAAACTTCCAATCTATCTCTCCCCACAACCCTTCCCCTCTGGTAACCATAAGTTTGTTTTCTAAGTCTGGGAATCTATTTCTGTTTTGTAAATAAGCTCATTTGTATCTTAAAAAAAAAAAAGAACTTTATAGAAGTTTCAGTTTAATGAGATGGTCAGTGTAGGATTCTTTGGGAAATTGACTGTCTCAAGCAACTATTACAATATATTACAATAGATCATAGACTGGGTGGCTTGAACAACAGAAATATATTTTCTCACATTCTGGAGGCTTGAAGTCCAGGATCGTGGTGCCAGTGTGGTGAGAGCTTCCCTTCCTGCCTCACAGTTGCTGCCATTTCACTGCATCCTCCTATGACAGAGAGAGCAAGCTGTCTGTCTCTTCTTGTAAGAGCACTGATTCCATCATGAGAACTTCACCCTTACGAGCTTATCTAAACCTCATTACCTTACAAGGCCCCGTCTCCAAATACCAACACATTAGGGTTTAAAACTTCAACACATGAATTGGGGGGAACATAACTCAGTTCATAGCAATGACAATCAAGCAGGTTATTGAAGAAGTGGAGGCACGAACCATCTGAATATTAGGAAGAGTGTTCCAGGCAGAGAAAGCAGCAAAAGCCAAGGCCCTGAGCTGAGATGGTGCCTATGTGCATCTGAGCAGCAAAGAGGCCCGCATGGCTGGAGCGAGTGAGCAAGGGGAGAATGAAGAGGTCCGGAGGGTGGGGAAAGATCAATAGGGCTTTGTAAGCAAATGCAAGGACTTGAATTTTGGGTTTTTGTTTGTGTTTTTAAGAAGTGGATTTATTTAGAGAGATACACATTCCAGGTGGTGCAGTGGTAAAGAATCCATCTGCCAATGCAGGAGACGAAAGAGACACAGGTTCAATCCCTGGGTTGGGAAGATCCCCTGGAGAAGAACACAGCAACCCACTCCAGTATTCCTGCCTGGAGAATCCCGTGGACAGAGGAGCCTCGTGGGCTACAGTCCGTGGGGTTGCAAAGAGCTGGACAGGACTGAACTGACTGAGCACACACATATACACATTCCACAGACAAAATGCTCTTGGTCTCAAAAGGTGAAAAGGACCTTGGGAGAAACACTCCACAGAGAAAGCATGGGCTGTCTCAGAAGGCAAGAGACCAGGACTTGAGTTTTATTCTGAGAGAAATGGGGAGCCACTGGCAGGTATGAAGAGTCTACTAGAGAAGGGATGTTCCTGAGTGGATATTAGGAAAGAAGATCTCAAGAACAAGTGAGGGCTGTATAGCACAGGGGACTCTGCTCAGTATTATGTGGCAGCCTGGGTAGGGGGGCATTTAGGGGAGAATGGATATTTGTATTCGTTTGGCTGAATCCCTTCTTTGTTTACCTATAACTATCAAAATAGTAATTGGCTATACCCCAATATAAAATAAGTTCAATTAAAAAAAAAGAACAAGCGATGATTACCTGTAGGTAGGAGCACAGGTGGTCCCAGAACAAGAGAGAAGGCAGAATACAGGCACACCCATTCCCCTTGCTGTGCACTGTTATCTCCGTGGCACTTGTCACCATCTGTCAGATTATACAGTCATGTGTTTCTTGTTTATCGTCTTTTCCCCTCACTGGAATGTGAGCTCCACCGACTAAGTGATACTGATAATTCAACTGCTGTTTCCCTAGAACCATGCCTGGCATGTAAGAGCACCAAATACTTCAAAAAAGGTCTTTGCCTGGATGACTGGCCAACTGAAAAAGAGAGAAGATAAGGTTTAGAGTTCTAGCTATATTCCATTCTCCGTATTTTGAAAATCACATATCGCATACCAGAACAAAGAGCTGTAACCGTCCCCAGTCCATTGTGATGTGAGCTGATGCTGTTCTTATTTTCAGATTCAGGCTTGGTGGCGTGGAATGATGGTACGCAAAGGACTTGGGAGATTTGAAGAACTGCTAAAATTGCAAAAGAAGGGAAGGAATTCTCCAAAAGATAAGAAAGGAAAGAAAGATGTAAAAGGAAAACCTGTAAAGAAAAATAAATAATCCTATAAATGTACGAATTGAGGTAATGAAACCTGGTGGATTAAGAAGGCAAAATCTCTAGGAATTAGATGCCTATCATACAAAAATTACTCACAGAGTTACAGTTACATAGAAAAATAAAGATTCTTTTACTGAAATGTTTATGGATAAAATGCTTTGATGTCTGGGAATTGCTTCAGAATAATATCAGAGAGAGATAAGTGTAAATGATCCAAATGAACCAATATGTGTGCTTAGTCACTCAGTCATGTCTGACTCTTTACGACCCCATGGACTGTAGCCCACCAAGCTCCTCTGTCCGTGGGATTATTTTCCAGGCCAAAATACTGGAGTGGGTTGCCATTTCCTTCTCCAGAGGATCTTCCCTACCCAGGGATCGAACCCAGGTCTCCTGCATTGCAGACAGATTCTTTACTGTCTGAGCCACCAGGGAAGCCCTAAAATGAACCAAGATCAGCCATAAATTGGTAATTGTAAAAGCATGTGATAGGTACATGGAGGTTCACTATACTATCATGTCTACCTTAAAAACTCTTAATTATGAAACAATTCATAGGACGTTCCAAAGAAATGTACAGAAAGGTCCACGCACCCTTCACCCTTCCTCAGTGCTGACATCCTGCATGACTATGGGAAGTACCATCCACAGAGCTTGTTCAGATTCCATCACTTATACACGCACTGGTCACTTGTGTGTGTGTGTGTGTGTGTGTGTGTGTGTGTGTGTGTGTGTAGTCCAGTGCAATTTTCTTACATGTAGCTTTTGTGTAGCCACCACCACGATCAAGATACAGAATTGTTCTATCACCACTTGTGCTATTACTCTCAGTCCCACCTACCACCTCTCTCTCTTCCAGCCCCTAACCTGTAGTTTTGTTATTTGAGGAGGCTCATATAAATGGAATCACATAGTAAGTAACATTTGGGGACCGGCCTTTTTATTTTGCATAATTCACTTCCAGCCCATCCAAGTGGTGCATGTAACAATAGTTCATCCTTTCTGGTTGCTGAGCGGTATTGCATAGTTTGCTCATCATTCACCCATTGAAAGGTGTTTCTCTGTTTCCAGTTTTTGGCTGGTTTGAATAAAGTTGCTCCGAACATTTATTCAGAGAAATGAAGAATTATTACCTAAAACATCCCCATTTATACTAATCAAGACCCCCTCACCCTGATGACTTTTTCTTTTGGAATAATATTGATTTCAAATTCAACATGTCCTTCAAGCAATGATTATAATGTGAATTATTAGTGTAGCAAGAAAAAAGCAAAACATAATCTGATTAGAATATATCAGAATAGAAATGTGTGAGCAGATCCCTCTGCCATGCAATGAATTTCATGCTCTAGTAAGAGAAAACCAGAAATTTCCCAAATCACGGACAGCAACACAGGAATTTTAATGAATTAAATAGATTTTATGAGGCAAATTCCATGTCAAAGAAATGCTCAGAAATATTAATAATATGTTAATTTGTTTATTTTAGCAACAAAATATTTTACTTTAACAAGGTATGTTTTTGTTACTGGGTGTTGAATTTTTGATTACTTTTAATGAAGATCTGTGTGTCATTGACCGTTATTTGTATTCATGGTTTGTATCTGAGATAAAAGGCAAGAGAACATAAAACAATAAACAACTGAAGGGCATACTTTCTGATGAAAATTACATTTCCATCAGACCACATTGAGACACATATAATGATAAAGATAATATTAAAATGTTCCACAGTTAGTGCCTTTCACATTTTACACACTCACATAAATACACACCCTTATATTTAAAACATTTAGTAAAAGAGGCAGAAAATTCTAGGGAAAGAAAAAGGAAATGCGTTACTGGAATCTAAACATTTTGTCAGTCCTTCTAAATAGAAAGTGAACTAACTATATATCCAAACAAATGAAAACCCATTGAAAAATGTCACCATTGTTTCATAAAATAGAGCATAAAGGCATGTTCATATTAGATTATCCTAGGCATATATTTACAAAGCTCTTGTAACATAAATCACATTAAACAGCCCAGAAGCTGGTATTCCTTTGACTTCACCAGGATTCATTCATGTTCTTTTCTTCTTCCTTTGGGTGACGTGTAGCTTAGTTGAGCCTTGGAAAGTCAGCTTCCTGAAACCCACCATGGTCAAAGTGAATGCTGCTTCTGTGATCTTGGTCAAAGCCTTGTAGTTCCTCCTCCTGTGAAGCTGGGAGAAGCCACCTCTTCGTTGCTACCTCAGTGATCTTGGGAAGTTTGGTCACGGCACTTATCAAGTGTCTAAACCATTGTCCGCACTTCCTAAAAGTTGATGGCCGAAGGCTGATATCCAGCTCAGTTAATTCCTTGAGGAGCCACAGGTTTTGGCAGAAGATGGTCCATCCTGCCTCACAGATGCTGTCGTTATAACTCAGGTCCAGCTTCTGCAGCCTGGCCAGGTGACCTGTCTGAATTACCGATGCTGAAAAACAAAATCACTCTGCTAAAAGCCAAGAACACTTTCTAGTGCAACTGTTTCCCACTTCCAATAACACAACACACTGGCTCCAGGATTTGTAATAAGAGTGGCACTAAGTAATAGAATGTTATTAGCTAGCAGTTTTTTTTCAGGGCATTTAAAATTACTCTGGTAACACCTCTCTGCATTCCATGTACAGCTTGAAAATGGATTTTTTTCTCCTTCCAAATTCCAACCCAAAGAATGTCTTTTCTGGTTGAGTTCATGCTCTCTGCTCTCCTGGAGCCCCAGCTCTTGCTGCAGACTTTCTCTAATTAAATGTGAGGAGTGACTGCTCACTGGCTTTAACTCAGGATCATTTGTGAATAGGCTTCTTGCTGTTTAATGCTGTTTCATTATTCATTGTTTATTTATTCATTTTTTTATTCAACAGTTATTTGAGTACTTTCCATGGACAAAATATACTTGGATAATTTCTAATTCATGGGTCAATTAGAACCTTTCACACATGGGCCAATTTTTCCTTTGAATAGCACACATTAGGTAGTATCACAGTGCTACCTAAAATGGCTCTTAATAAATAATAGTTAATGAGGAAGCTAAGAAAAGGAGCAAGGAGAGACAGCCAGAGCAGACATGTGCTTCCCTTTTCAGCCAAAAGCAGGAATGGGTTACAGAGATGAGATGGGCAGAATCTCAGAGCTGGAAGGGACCCTGGAGGGCTCCTCATTCAACCTCTAGATGGATGATCAGAGAAGAATCCCTCTCACAGCCTCTCTAAGGGGGACCAGCCCAATTCTGCCTTAGGCCCCTTTCAGGCTGCCCCAGCAGAGGGAAGCAGCTCTCAGCTGGAGGAAGCCATGCCTCTGGGTCCCATCTGACCTTGCCACTGCCTATCTGCTGGGAATCTCAGCTCCCACCACGTGCCAACCATGCAGTGTTGGACAACAGGTCCCCTCAATGTCCCCCTGTTAGGACTAAACATGCCCTGGCCCTTCAATCATTTGCCACACATCATGGTTTCCAGACCAAGCAGGATGCTCCATTCCCATCAAGGCTTACTCTAAAGCTTTAGTAACCAAGACAGTATGAAATTGGTAAAAGAATAGATGCATAGACCAATGGAGGCTTCCCTGGCGGCTCAGTGGTAAAGAACTTACCTACATTTTCCTCTCACCCCCCCTTAACAGTATCTTTTTCATAGCATAACTCACAGTTTTGATAAAGATCTATTTATCAATTTGCTAATTTGGTGGGCAGAGCTTTCTGTGTTATATCTTAAAAACTTTTTGCAAAACTCAAGTTCCCAAGTATTTTTCCTAGATTTTATTCTAAAGGTTTTACAGTTACATTTTGCTTATCCATTTTGAGTTATTTTTGTCCAAGTTGTGAGATATAGGCTGAAGTTAGTATTTTTGTGTATGATAGCTCAGTTAATCAAGCACTGTTAGTTGAAAAGACTTACTGAATTGCTTTTGCATTTTTGTCAAAAATCAATTGACCAGTTTGCAACCCCATGGACTGTAGCCTGCCAGATTCCTCTGTCCATGGGATTCTCCAGGAAAGAATACTGGAGTGGGTTGCCATTTCCTTCTCCAAGGGATTTTCCCGACCCAGGGACTGAACACACGTTTCTTGTGTCTCCTGCATTGGCAGGCAGATTCTTTACCACTAGCACCACGTGGGAAGGCCTCATTAGTCATTGCTGCCGCTGCTGCTAAGTTGCGTCAGTCGTGTCCGACTCTGTGTGACCCCATAGACGGAAGCCCACCAGGCTCCACTGTCCCTGGGATTCTCCAGGCAAGAAGACTGGAGTGGGTTGCCATTTCCTCCTCCAATGCATGAAAGTGAAAAGTGAAAAGTGAAAGTGAAGGCGCTCAGTCGTGTCCGATTCTTAGCCGGCCCATGGACTGCAGCCTAGCAGGCTCCTCCGTCCATGGGATTTTCCAGGCAAGAGTACTGGGGTGGGGTGCCATCGCCTTCTCCCATTAGTCATTAGGGAAATCCAAAATAAAATCACAGTGATTTGTCCCCATCTTCTAATTACAGTGTTTGGCCATAACACTTGTTTTGAAAACACGTATTTATTCCAACTAGATTGAAATATCAGAGAACAGTGTGGACGTAACACGAATTTCTTGTTTGCTTACACATAATTCATCCACAGGAAACACCAGGTGAACAGAAAAAACTACACCCAGCTGAGCAAAGCCAGGAATAGGCGTAAACAAAATCCACACATGCACAGCCCTCCCAAGGACAAGGAGCCTTGCCCGTCCACATCCGGTTCCAACTTTCTATCCTATGTCAGATAACCCTTCTTCCACCACCATATCTGTATCTATCTCCTTTTTCTTTTTTTTAATGGTTGGCTGCACCTGGTGGCTTGCAGGATCTTAGTTCCCCAACTAGGAATAGAACCTGCACACTCAGAGGTGAAAGCATGAAGTCCTAATCATTGGACCACAAGGAATTCCTCCATCTCATTTTATGAACCAGTCTCTACTGTGTATTTGGTTTTAGAATTGCCTGTGTCTATTTTCGGAGAAGGCAATGGCACCCCACTCCAGTACTCTTGCCTGGAAAATCCCATGGACGGAGGAGCCTGATAGGCTGCAGTCCATGGGGTCGCTAAGAGTCAAACACAACTGAGCAACTTCACTTTCACTTTTCACATTCATGCATTGGAGAAGGAAATGGCAACCCACTCTAGTGTTCTTGCCTGGAGAATCCCAGGGATGGGGGAGCCTGGTGGGCTGCCGTCTATGGGGTCACACAGAGTCGGACACAACTGAAGTGACTTAGCAGCAGCAGTGTCTATTTTAGGGCTTCCCAGGTGGCTCAGTGGGTAAAGAATCTACCTGCAATGCAGCAGATACAGGAGATGCAGTTTCGATCCCTGGGTTGGGAAGATCCCCTGCAGGAGAGCATGTCGACCCACTGCAGTGTTCTTGCTGGAGAATGCCGTGGACAGAGGAGCCTGTTGGACTACAGTCCATGGGGTTGCAAGCAGTTGGGCATGACTGAAGTGACTGAGCACAAACCAGCTTTCTCCCAAGCAGATGTCAGGGAGCAGAGAATGTGCACAGGCCTCCTTGCCTCCTCTGCCTCCCTTCCCCCAGGCTGGCAGGGCAGGCACACTGGGCTCTGAGTGTCAGGACAGCTTTGGAACCAGAAGATACAAACCCAAGAGAGCCATGTCCTCTGTCACCAGGGAACAGCTGCTCAGCCTCAGCACTTGAAGAGACATTGAAAGCTTTAATGTCTCCAGGAGCAGCTTCAGGTTACCGCCAATACACGTATTCCAAGAAAGGTTGACTATTTTCAGAGCAGGGAGGTGAATGGAGGCTTCAGCTGAAATTGACAGCGATAAGAATAGTAATAACTTAGACTTCCTTAGAGGTCATAAACTTTGAACTTGAGCAACCTAGGCTAAGGCAACATATTATCACTGAGTTAAGACAGTTGTGGGCTTCCCTGGTGGCTCAGATGGTAAAGAAACCTCCTGCAATGTGGGAGACCTGGGTTCTATCCCTGGGTTGAGAAGATCCCCTGGAAGACCCACTCCAGTGTTCTTGCCTGGAGAATCCCCAGGGACAGAGGAACCTAGTGAGCTATGTCCATGGGGTCACAAAGAGTCAGACATGACTGAGCAACTAGCACTTTCACTTTCAGAGACATCTTAGTTGCAGCATGTGGGATCTAGTTCCTGAGTAGGGATCGACCCTGGGTGCCCTGCATTGGAGTGTGGAATCTTAGCCCAGGGACCACTAGGGGCGTCCTGAGATCCAGCAGTCTTTGGATTGAACTGGGTGAAAGAGGGACATCATTTCTGGGTGTGGGCAGTACCCTCCACAATTCCTTGTTTCTCCTGCCTGAAATCCATGGATTCAATTTATGTTTTCTATTTTCATTTGGAAGAAATTTGGAAACTTTAGAAAAGTAAAACTTGGTTAAATGGTTAATTCACTATCAACTGGCATTTCTCTCCTTCATCTCACGTTTAAGAAGGAGAAAGAGATAAACAGTTTTCTCATCTAGTCAATATTTCCAGAGTGTGTCCTGGTTTTACATATCCCACTGGCTTCTGAAACTGAGACAAGGCCACACCTTCCTAGAACTCTGAAACACCAAAATGTATTGTGTTTACTTAACTGCAGTTACAGAAACAAGGAAGAAATAGTGTATCTGGAAAGATGTTTAAAGGAAATTGAAAGATTTTCTGCATAGTTCCCAGTTTCCCCTAACATTAAAACTAACCAGAGCAACTTATTCACAAGGTATAGTCATTAATTACATTTTATATTTTCTTTCTAAAAAATGTTTGAGGGGTAGATATATATTCTTTTTATAATATCTAATAAGAACACCTCTCCCACTCATATGATAGAGACCTATCAATAAGAAATTGAACTTTTTCTTCTAAAAATGATATAGAGAAATATGTGTATATTTACTTGATTTACTTCTTTTTTATTGTTGGTTTACTTCTTAATTCAAATGGAATAAAACAGATCTTTCTCGACTTATGGTGGGATTGCATCCTGATACAGAGAAGGCAATGGCATCTCACTCCAGTACTCTAGCCTGAAAAATCCCATGGATGGCGAAGCCTGGTAGGCTGCAGTCAATGGGGTCGCTAAGAGTCGGACACGACTGAGTGACTTCACTTTCACTTTTCACTTTCCTGCATTGGAGAAGGAAATGGCAACCCACTCCAGTGTTCTTGCCTGGAGAATCCCAGGGACGGCGGAGCCTGGTTGGCTTTCATCTATGGGGTCGAACAGAGTCAGACACGACTAAAGCGACTTAGCAGCAGCAGCAGCAGCATCCTGATAAGTTGAAAATATCTTAAGTAAAAAATGAATTTAATACACCTAGGTCATCAGTATAGCTTTGCCTAACCTGGTGGGCTACAACAGTCCATGGGGTTGCAAAGAGTTGGACAGAACTGAAGTGACTTAGCAAACATGCACACAACCTACCTAAACATTCTCAGAACACTTATATTCATCCACAGTTGGGCAAAATCATTTTACACAAACCCTATTTTATACTTACGTGTTAGATATTTCATATACTTTATCGACTATTATACTGAAAGTGAAAAACAGAGCTGTCTGGGTATAGAGTGGTTGTTAAGTTTGCCTTTATGATGACATGAGAGAGTATCATACCACATTATGTATCACTAGCCCAGGGGAAGATCAAAATTTTCTAAGTGTGATTTTTACTGAATGTATATTGCTTTTAGAAAGTAAAAGTCACTCAGTCATGTCTAACTCTTTGCAACCCCATAAACTATGTAGTCCATGGAATTCTCCAGGCTAGATTACTGGAGTGGGTAACTGTTCCCTTCTCTAGGGTATCTTCCCAACCCAGAGATGAAACCCAGGTGTCACACATTGTAGGCGGATTTTTTACCAGCTGAGCTACCAGAGAAGCCCTTGCTGCTGCTGCTGCTGCTGCTGCTGCTAAGTCGCTTCAGTCATGTCTGACTCTGTGCGACCCCATGGACTGCAGCCCACCAGGCTCCTATGTCCATTGGATTTTCCAGGCAAGAGTACTGGAGTGGGGTGCCATTGCCTTCTCCAAGAGAAGCCCTTACATCATCTTAAAGTCAAAAACTCTTAAGTTAAACTGTTGTAAGTCAGGGACTATCTATAGATTCATGTCACATGATGCAATTTAGTGTAATATCTACTTGATTATGATTTTTTGATTGTGTAGCTATAATTGAAAAGAGTTATGCCTTCTGATGGCCCATCAGACTCACAGCAATCCCAATTTATATTGACCTCAGTGAAATTACAAGGTACTACAAATGTGAACCTCCAAAGTTGGTTATACAGCCATCCCTCAGTATAGACAGGGATATTGTTTCCAGAACCCATCCATACTGAAGTCCCTTATGTAACGTGGGCATAGTATTTGCACATAATATATGCACACCCTCCCATATATATACTTTAAATCATCTCTGTGCTGTGCTAAGTCGCTTCAGTTGTGTTCAACTCTTTTCAACCCTATGGATTGTAGCCCACCAGGCTCCTCTGTCCGTGGGATTCTCCAGGCAAGAATACTGGAGTGGGTTGCCATGACCTCCTGCAGGGTATCTTCCCAACCCAGGGATTGAACTCGAAACTCTTATATCTCCTGCATTGGCTGGTGGGTTCTTTACTACTAGCACCACCTATATAATACCTAACACAATATAAATTCTATCTATATAAATAGTTGCCTGAATGAGGCAAATTCAAGTTTTGCTTTTTGGAGCTTTCTGAAAATTTTTTTTCCAGAAATTTTTTCCAAATTATTGTTGACCTGCTGTTGGTTGAATCCACGGATTTGGAACCCCTGGATACAAAGGGTCAACTCTGCACACTTTAAATGTTAAAGGTTAAATTTGCAAAAGCCAGAAATCATCCGTGTGGCCTTGAAAGTCACTTTTAAAAGAGCGTATTTCTTGAAAAGAAGACGGATTGATACTTCAATGTGCCTATGGCTGAGTCTTGGAATGAAATTCACTTGGAGGGAAACAGAGGTCTCCCTTTCGGGTGTTACTGTGCCAGTGTCTGCAGGTACCCAGAGAATCGCTTACCCAGGGCAGTAAAAGTCTTACTCTCCAAAGCACAGTTGCTGATTATCAATGACTTCAACGCTGGTAAAAATCGGAGCCTGCTGAGTAGGTTTTCAGAATAGCTGCCCATCTCTTTGTTGGCAGATAAATCCAATTCTTGAAGACTTGAGAGTAAAGGGATAACCTGAGCTGTTAAAACATCAGGGGTGACATGGCTTAGGCAGCATCTCACAAAGGGTCTCGGGAAGTGCCACAGTCTTCTTGATCAACAAGCATGGCTCTTGCCTATGTGACCCCTGCCCTTCCTTACACACCATTCCTCACCACACACGCCAGCCACTTTCCCCAGCATGCAGCTTGTGCTCTTCTCTAAGCCTCTCTCCAGGCTGGAAGTAAAGAGCAAAGACTTCGGAGACAGAGGAAACTGGGTTCTCATCCTGTTTGTTGCTAAAGAACAGTGTGACTTCGGGTAAATTGCTTAACTTCTCTGAGCCTCAGTTTTCTCGATGATAATAAGAACAATAACTACTCCATAGAGACAACGGGAAGATAAAATGACTTGGTATAAATAAAGTGCCTGGTACAGTGCCCAGCTCACATTAACTGCTCAGTGAATGTTTGATATGATCATTCTTTCCTCAGAATATAAGTCAGAAGTACTAGGAAGGCAATGAAATCAAGCAATTAGAACAGATGTCTGTTGGGACTTCCCTGGCAGCCCAGTAGTCGGGACTGCACGCTTCCAATGCAGGGGGCCCTGGTTCAATCCGGGTTGGGGAACTAAGATCCCACATGTGGCTACATTTTTTTTTAATTAAGGTATGTACATTGGTTAAAAAAAATAATAATAACCAGATGTCTGTTGGTAACAGCACCAGAGTGGGGTCCTGAGGGCCCCTGCTGTGCCAAGAGGGACCCCTGTTTCCCTGTCTTTCTGCTGCTTTTTGTTCTTTCAGGCCTTTGCCCTAGTTCTTCCCAGTGTGGGAAATAGAGTTTCCTGGGACCCCTGTGGGGCTGACTCACCTCCTCAGAGCCTTCCAGGGCCACCAAAGCCACAGGAACCCTGTGGTCACAATTACATCATCCTATTCTCTTTTCCTCCCACCACCCCTATTACGTGACTCGTTTGTGTATCTATTGTTCATATGCAAATCTTCCGCCCTCCCTCACTGAAGGTGAACTCTGTGCAGCGGCTGCTTCCTGCCCAGAATGTGCATCAGAGTCTGGAAATCTGAGGCACAAACATTAGTGGAAGGAGAGAAGGACAGGAGAAAGGAAGGGAAGGAAAGGAAAAAAGAGGGCAGGTACTTGTGATCCCATAGATGCAACCATCTCTCCCTCATCTGATGCCCACAGCACGTTGTATTCACCATGTGTACCAAGTCACTTCAGTTGCATCTGACTCTGTGACTCCATGAACTGTAGCCCGCCAGGCTCCTCTGTTCATGAGATTTCCCAGGCAAGAAAACTGAAGTGGGTTGCCATTTCCTTCTCCAGGGGATCTCCACCATGTATTTGGTTTATTTCTGCCCCCTTCCAAACTGAAGCTCCTGACTCTGAATTGCCCTTAGCCTGCAGCACAGGGCATCGAACAATTAGATGATTAATCAGATATCATTGGCTAAGTGATCCATAATTCCCTTTCTTTGAAGCCATTGAGATGGTCAGATAAAAGAACCATTCAATTCTTTAACATCACAAGGTAGAAAACAGGATGTATTTGCAATTCTGCCTTTTTAAAATTAAGCAGGAGGACCATGAATTCTTACTAAATAACCATTACCTTTCTGGGGCCATTTACTCCTGTTGGTGGCTGTGAATCCAGATAATAGAGGCTAATCTCTCCATTGCACTAGCGGTGACAATTCAAGTCCTCTAGCACTTTAATCTTCATCCGAGCAGCAGGATGAGATGTGAGGTTTTGTGTTATTCAGTTGTAGCAGGGGAAATTCACTATTTGGAATCCGATGGACTGATAATTCAGGAGTGTCTCCACAGGTATGACACTCATAAGTAAAAGAGATGCTGATCCCATCACACTCTCCATTTGAAGCTCAAAAAGGTATTGTTTACTATTTTTAAATCTTCATGAAAGACTCGAACTCATCTCATTTTCCCAAATTGAAGGATAAGCATCTAAGAAACAAATTAGCAGGGCTAAAAAAATTGATATTAGACCCAAAGACCTATTTTGCTGTTTTCTTTCCCCCAATTGTATGAAAAATGACAAAAATTTCTTTTTCTCGTTCTTTATTGATTGATTCATTCAGTCATACATTCAACAAGCATTTGCTGGGTGCCAACTACATGCCAGACCTTGTGCACAAGCAATAGAGAGATACTGAAGAAAGCCATCCTACCTAGGAGGAGCCCATAGTTCAGAGAGAAAGCAGAGCATGGCTGGTGTGCGTGGGAGTCAGCACAGTGTAGTTGGAGAAGTTGACGGGGGAAAGAAATAGAGAATGCAGTCAGAGTCAGAGGAGCAGGAAAGCCATCTAGACTCTTGCAGTAATCTAGGCATGAACTGACAGTGGGCTGGAGCAGGAGGGTAGAGGTCTAAACAGTGAGCCATGGTCAGATTCAGGGTATATCCTGAAGGTTTATTGTGGCTGCAGATGGAATAAAACCCTTCATCTCTACGGCTATGCTTGCTGTTTGTTAGGGGAAATTGCATATATGTTGCCTGTTACAGGACTGTATCTGTGGTAGGAAAGTAAAGGTAGTGACTGACCTAAAACTGTAATTATGCACTGTCCATGGACTTTTTGTAACTTCATCTTATCTAAGTGCCTTGGCATAACTTGTGAGAGAGAGTGCCTCAACACCCTTCGTTTTGGCTTTCCCTCTACATCCTTCTTTGTAATATGCTTTGTGACATTAACAGGTTCATTTCTAAACAGCCACAGGAATTCAGATTTCTTCCTCGAGTGCCACATCTATCCTTCACAGATGTGTATAGGAGTTTAGATTCACTAACATTCACCAACTGAACAAACTCCAGGAGATGGTGAAGGACAGGGAAGCCTGGCCTGCTGCAGTCCATGGGGTCGCAAAGAGTCGGACATGACTTAGCAACTGAACAACAACATTTATTGGGCACCTAATATTTGCCAAATACTATATTGGGACATTCACAGAACTTTTATGATGTGATCCTCCCAGTAACTTCATAAACAGTACATCTCAGATTTGCCAGTTTCCCAAATGGCAACCCACACCAGTACTCTTGCCTGGAAAATCCCACGGACGGAGGAGCCTGGTAGGGCTATGGTAGTCCATGGGGTCGCAAAGAGTCGGACACGACTGAGCGACTTCACTTCACTTCAAACATATGCCAAGGCTCTGAGAGCCCTCCCTCAGCTCTGCAGCACCTACCCGCTCAGGGACAACACGTCGTCAGCCGTCAGCGAGCACTGGCGGACATCCAGCCCCTCCAGGCTCCAGCGTGGCCAGCCCTGTGATGTCTTCAAACCCTCCACCCAACTCCTTGTTGCAGGAAAGGTCTAGTGTCCTCAGCTCACACAAGTATCTAAAGGCAGCATCTACAAAGAAGGTCAAAATCCCACTCTGACATATTACAGGACAGGCAGCAGGAGTGGAGCAGGGCAGGGGGCAGGCATGGAGAAGCGAGACTAAGAAAATACATACACTGTGATGACAAAAGCCCAAATGGAGGGATAACTGTCTGCTTTGCACCACTAACCGCTTTGGACCTGACAATGGCTTCAAACACTCTCCCTATGACCTGCATTGATTGCTAGTGCTTTTGCTCAGATTTCTGCAACTAATGGCTCTTCCTGTACTATCCTTGAGCATTGGTACATTAGCAGCATTCTAGACTAAAACTGCCAAGGAGAAGGATAGGACAGGCTCTAGAAGATGCAAGGATAAAAATACATTTCACTTCGTATTCTCATGTAATGTGGGTACTCTATATAGCAGAGTAAATTTTAACTACAGATGTCACTGAAGTTGTTTTTATCAGCACCAATTCCTTCCTACTACTAAGCATAAAATAATGCTGGCACTTTCAAAAGTAAGAGAGAAATGGAGAGCTTTAGTAGCACACTTTTATTTTGCTCACTGTCTCTCTCAAATCTAAAATACCCTGGCCTTTTCGGAGCTGGCCATTTAGTTTTGTAATTGTAAAAATACATACTCACTGTAAAAGACGTGGAAAATCAATAAAACTTGAAGATTTAAATTACCCATGATCTCGTTCCCCAACCTAACCTCTGTTTCTAGTTTGTTATATTTCCTAACAGCTTAAAAAATTGAACATAAAATAAAATTATATAGAAGCTTCAGTCATTGCTAACTCACCTAGTAGCTTGACACTCTTTTGTGACAATCCACATGAATGTAACTTCAAGACTTTCAGGTTTGAAGTACTTTTTAGTCCATGAGCAATACTATTGAGACTGCCACCAATGTTTCTGTTAATAGAAAGATCGAGTACTTCAGGGTTTTGCAGTCTAGGTAGCAACTGACCTGGAAGGAAAGAAATCCAAAGAACAACTCAGTAAAGATGCAGGGTGTGGGACTTCTCTGGTGGTCCAGTGGTTAAGACTCTGTCAGCAATGCAGGGGACACGAGTTCCATCCCTGGTCTGGGAAGATTTCATATGTCATGGGGCAACTAGGCTTGCAAGCTGCAACTATTAATACTAAAGCCGGTGCTCTGGAGCCCACAAGCTATAACTACTGAGCCCATGCACCCTAGAACCAGTGCTCTGCAAAAAGAGTGGCCCCACTTACTGCAACTAGAGAAAGCTCACTTGCAGCAATGAAGACCCAGCACAGCCAAAAAAACAGATGTGGGTATGAAGGTTGGGGTGGGTGGGGGTGGGGTGGGGGGAGTGTTACATCTTCATGTGACCTGGGATATAGTGAGCTACTTTTTCAATTCAGGGTGAGAGGAAACATGGCCATATCAGCTCCCAAGCTCTCCAGTTATGGGCATCTTCACATTTTCCCTGGGAAGGACTCTACCAAATTCTCTACTTACCTACAAACACCCCATCTTCTGATGTGAGGGTACAGTCCACGAGCTCAAGTGTTTGTATCTTCCTCCCTTGTTGCAGCGTCTGGAGGATCAGAGGCAAGTTTCCTCCCACTTTACTGTTCCAGGACAAATTCAACTCTTCAAGTTCAGGCAGCACTTTAAGTGCTTCTCCTGTTTAAAAAAAAAAAAATGGTCCAAAGATCAGGTTGGTTGCCAGGTTCACAAAGCAGGGAATTCATTTCAAAGTCAATACAACCATCATTTATTGAAGCCGGGCCAGGTCCTGGTTAGATGCCAGGGAACAGGGAGGAGAAAGGACCCAGTTCCTACCCATGACCAGCAGGGTGAGCTTCCGGCACAGCCAGAGTTCTGAAACCACGCTTATAAGCAAAACTTGTAAAAAAAAAAAAAAAAATCCACTGTCGGTAAGATGCTGTATGGGTGTGTCTTAGTCACTCAGTTGTATCCAACTCTTTGCAACCCTACGGACTGTAGCCCGCCAGGCTCCTCTGTCTGTGGAATTCTCCCGGCAAGAATATGGTAGTAGGTGCCATTCCCTTCCCAGGGGATCTTCCTGACCCAGGAATCAAACCCAGGTCTCCTGCATTGCCAGACAGATTCTTTACCTGAACCACCATGATTTACCAAATCGTTTATGGTAGTAAATATTTCTACCAGTCCATCTACTTTCTCTCATCCATCCTCTTTAGGGATCATTATTGCTGAGAAGCTTGTCCAGAGGTAGAAATATAAAAGATTTAGAAAATAAAACATGAAGATTTA
>NW_020867121.1:0-26206 GCF_003369695.1 Bos indicus x Bos taurus
TATTTAATCCCTGGGGAAATAGTCAACATAGAATTCTGTATCTGGTAAAAATATCTTCAATAAAGATAGAAAACTGACCAAATTAAGAGACTAATAGGCACAACCACAGACATAAGATGAAGATTTTTGAGAAGCCACTCAGAACCACTAGAAAAAATAGAAAAGATATAGAGGCCTGGTCAACACCATCTAATGCCAAACAGTATAATATATATTCTTCTTAAGTATACAGCGTGATCACCAAGAGGACCAAATGCTGGATCATATAATAAATTTCACTGAATTTCTAAAATATTCAAAGTTACAGAATATATTTTATGATAAAATTAAATTATGAATCATTAACAAAAAGATGCATGTAGAATCTTCTCCCAATTGTTAGAAAAATTTAAAAAATCACCTGTATCTTTTTTAATCACTCCTATCTTGATAAATGTTCATGTGAGTTGAAGGTGATGTGTATTCTCCTCTTGTTAGGTAGACTGTCAATTAGGTCAGTTTTCTTTATTGTGCTGTGGCGGTCTTGTATAACCTTACTGATTGTTAGTCTATTTAGTTCTACCAAAGAGATTTATCTGAGAAAGGGCCTTGAAATTCCTAGCTATAATTGTTTCTCCTTTCAGTTCAGTCAGATTTTGCTTCATGTTTTCTAAAACTCTATTATGTGCATATTCATTTAGAATTTGCAGTGTCTTCTTTCTTTTTTTGATTCTCTTGAATATGATTGTTTTATCATTATACAATTATCCTCTTTGCACATGCTTGTATTCCATTTCCACAGTCCATGTTATCATTATCTCATATTGATATAGTGTCTTAGGTTTGATTGGTGTTTCTATGGCTTATCTTTTAAATTTTTATTTTTACCTTTAGTCATTCAGGTTTATAAAGGGTCATTTACACACAATTAAATTTGTTCCTTCTAGCTATGCATCCAGATGAGTTAGAACAAATGTCTAGAGACATGCAACCTGTACCAAATCAAGGCAAAGTGTATTTTCATCAGTCCCTAAATGTCCTCATTCCATATTCCTTGGAAGGAAAGCTATGACAAACTTAGGCAGCATATTAAAAAGCAGAGATATCACATCACCAATAAAGGTCCATATAATCAAAGCTATGTTTTTTTCCAGTAGTCATGTATGGATGTGAGAGTTGGACCATAAAGAAGGCTGAGCACTGAAGGATTGATGCTTTTGAAATGTGGTTCTGGGGAAGACTCTTGAGAGTTCCTTGGACAGCAAGGAAGATCAAGCCAGTCAATCCGAAAGGAAATCAACCCCGAATATCATTGGAAGGACTGATGTTGTATCTGAAGTTCTAAACCTTTGTCCACCTGATGTGAAGAGCTGACTCACTAGAAAATATCCTGATGCTGGGAAAGATTGAGGGCAGGCTTAGAAGCGGGGTGACAAAGGATGAGACGGTTGGATGGCATCACCAACTCAGTGGACATGAGTTTGAGCAAGCTCCTGGAGATAGTGAAGGACAGCAAACCCTGGTGTGCTGCAGTCCATGGGGTTGCAAAGATTCAGACATGAGTGAGAGACTGAAAAACAACAATAGCTTCCCACATACAATAAGTTTTAAGATATATGTATTCTCCAAATTTGTACTAGTTTTTTCAAAAATGTTTTATTCATTCTAGGTCCTTTTGTACTTCCAGATGCAAACTGTTGATAAGAGAAAATTTAAAATATCTAAATAAATGGAGAAGGGCCAAATATATAGATAAATAATAGTAAGAGGATTTTATGTGAAATTGAAAAGCTTAACAAGCATTTTGCTTCACATTCATATTGTGCTAGCTGTGAGTTCCACTGAATACTGAATACTAGTGAGGAGAATGGAATCCTTGCCTTTTTTCTAATCTGGGGAGAATGAGTGTAGTGTTTCATCATTAAGAAAAATGGTAGCTACAGGTTTTCACAGATGCATTTTATCTGGCTAAGGGATTTCCCATTATTTTCTAGTTTAAAGTGGTTTTTTAAATGAATGCTATGTCAAATTTTGTCAAATCCTTTTTCCCTTCTAGTATTTTGTGTTTGGAGGATAAATTGGGAGGTGGCACCTAGACCATTGCCTTTGAATTCAGCACCTCAGAAGTCACAATTATCTCTTATAGATATTTTTAAAATAAATATACAATTTTTTCACTCTAATTAATTATTATTTTCTGAATACATTTCTTTAACATTTATTAAATTGCATGTCTGATGGTGATAAATTCTATCAGCTTTTGTTTGTCTGAAAAAAAGACTATCTATGCATAAAATTCTAGTTTAACAACCTTTTTTTTTTTGCCTTTAAAGATTTCCCTGCATTGTCTTCTAGCTTGCAAAATGTCTGGCTAAAAGCCTACTCTCCTTCTTATCTTTGTGACACTACATGTAATTTCATTGTGTTTGGTCTACTTTTAAGATTTTCCATTTATTACTCCTTTAAGCAATTTTATCTTAATATGCCTTAGTGTTTTTTTTCCTTAATGTCCAATTTTCAAATCACATACTTTTCAATAATGCATCTAATTTATATAGCTGTCTCTACAATAATGCCACAAGTTATTGAAAGTGATTTTGTAGGCAAAATTATACATAGTGAAATCTAATGAACTCAAACCATATGTCTACATTTCTTAGCTTTGAAACCTACTAGTTGTATAATTTTGAAAAATAATTTACCATCCCTAAGATAAAAGCCTCTTGATGAAGGTGAAAGAGGAGAGTGAAAAGTTGGCTTAAAACTCAACATTCACAAAACAAAGATAATGGCATCTGGTCCCATCACTTCATGGCAAATAGATGGAGAAACAGTGTCAGACTTTATTTTTTGGGGCTCCAAAAGGACTGCAGATGGTGACTGCAGCCATGAAATTAAAACACTCTTGCTCCTTGGAAAAAAGTTATGACCAACCTAGATAGCACAATGAAAAGCAGAGACATTACTTTGCCAACAAAGGTCTGTCTACTCAAGGCTATGGTTTTTCCTGTGGTCATGTATGGATGTGAGAGTTGAACTGTGAAGAAAGCTGAGCGCCAAAGAATTGATGTTTTTGAACTGTGGTGTTGGAGAAGACTCTTGAGAGTCCCTTGGACTACAAGGAGATACAACCAGTCCATTCTGAAGGAAATCAGTCCTGGGTATTTTTTGGAAGGACTGATGCTAAAGCTGAAACTCCAGTACTTTGGCCACCTCATGTGAAGAGTTGACTCATTGGAGAAGACTCTGATGCTGGGAGGAATTGGAAGCAGGAGGAGAAGAGGACAACGGAGGATGAGATGGCTGGATGGCATCACTGACTTGATGGACGTGAGTCTGAGAGAACTCCGGGAGTTGGTGATGGACAGGAAGGCCTGGCGTGCTGTGATTCATGGGGTCGCAAAGAGTCAGACACGACTGAGTGAATGAACTGAACTGAAGATAAATCAGAAAATCCTCTGCAGCCTCCAGGATTGTAAAAAAAAGTTTTTGTTATCTATATAAACCACTCAGGTTGTAGCATTTTGTTACAGTAGACCAAGCAGTGTAAAACACTGTATGATTTCAAACTATTAATATATGACACTATGGAAAAGGCAAAACTATGGAAATAGTAAAAAGTTCATTGGTTGCCTGATGCTAGTAGGAAGAAAGGGATGTATAGGCAGAAGACAGGTTTTTTAGAGTAGTGAAACTATTCTGTGTGATACTGTCATGTTGGATACATATCATTATACACTTGTCTGTGCTCACAGAATATGCAGCATCATTCAGTTCAGTTCAGTCACTCAGTCGTGTCCGACTCTTTATAACCCCATGAATCGCAGCACGCCAGGCCTCCCTGTCCATCGAGTCGGTGATGCCATCCAGGCTTCTCATCCTCTGTCGTCCCCTTCTCCTCCTGCCCCAACCCCTCCCAGCATCAGAGTCTTTTCCAATGAGTCAACTCTTCACATGAGGTGGCCAAAGTACTGGAGTTTCAGCTTTAGCATCAGTCCTTCCAAAGAATACCCAGGACCGATCTCCTTTAGAATGGACTGGTTGAATCTCCTTGTAGTCCAAGGGACTCTCAAGAGTCTTCTCCAACACCACAGTTCAAAAGCATCAATTCTTTGGCGCTCAGCTTTCTTCAAAGTCCAACTCTCACATCCATACATGACCACTGGAAAAACCATAGCTCTGACTAGACAGACCTTTGTTGGCAAAGTAATGTCTCTGCTTTTCATTATGCTATCTAGGTTGGTCATAACTTTTCTTCCAAGGAGTAAGCGTTTTTTAATTTCATGGCTACAACATCATTAGTTAATTATAATTAACCTGTGGAATTTGTGTGCTTATGATGTGTCAATGTAGGTTCATCAACAGTAGCAAATGTTCCACAGTGGTGGGAAATGTTAATAATGGGGATGGCTGTGCATCTGAAGGGATTGGAAGTATATTGGAAATCTCTGTACCTTTTGCTCAGTTTTGTTGTGAACCTAAAAGTGCTCTAAAAAATAAAATGTAATACATAATCAGTAAGTTCTATGAAGAGAACATGGATGAGTTTATGAATAGATATAGATACTATATTAGATAATGAAATAGAACCTCTCCGGTGAGGTGACATTTGAGCAGAGATCAATTTTATTATGAGAATGAACAGGTGAATATTTCAAAGAAGATTGATCTAGGCATACTGGAGAGAATTTGCAAAGGGCCTGAATTTAGAACATACTATAATTTTAATGGACCCCTCCCCTGCTCAGTAAATATTGATTGTATGACCTATGGGTTATTATATCCATGCATCTACAGGCTGGTAAATTAACTCATAACTCCTAAAACTTTCAGATAAAATTATGCCAAAGGATTGTTATATGAAGAGTTAGATTGTAATTTAAAAAAAAATTTCTAGATATTCTCAGTAAAATGAGTTTCTGGGCTCAAATGTTAAAGCAAATTGTATGAAATCATTTTTACAAAACATTTTCCTACTTTCTAAAATAAATTGAAAAATTGCTTTGAAATCATGCTTGCTAATTTTATAAACATTTTTACAAGAATTTTGTTACTTTTCTGTCAATTCTCCCATGAATTAGGAAGAAAATAATGTTTATTTTACAACAAATGGCCATATTATTTTCAATGTTATAGACCTATATGAATTGCCTATATCACAAATTGCTAACTTAATAACATGCTCTCAGTTCTCACCATGAATCAAGTATTTTATATTATTTTTCCTTTTCTTTCCACCATACTACTGTAAAATCAGGGGTATCCCAATTTTGTTGTTGATAAAACTGAGAATAATAAGACTTACTAAAAACTAGTTGGCATAGTTATATTTGTATAAACGATTTCAGTCCTCTGCTACTGTGACTGTGTCATAATAATTCTATCTAGTGCTGCTGATGCTGGTAAGTCACTTCAGTTGTGTTCGACTCTGTGCGATCCCAGAGACAGCAGCCTACAAGGCTCCCCTGTCCCTGGGATTCTCCAGGCAAGAACACTGGAGTGGGTTGCCATTGCCTTCTCCAATACATGAAAGTGAAAAGTGAAAGTTAAGTCACTCAGTCATGTCCAACTCTTAGGGACCCCATGGACTACAGCCCACTAGGCTCCTCCATCCATGGGATTTGCCAGGCAAGAGTACTGGAGTGGGTTGCCATTGCCTTCTCCGGTAATTCTATCTATGTTGTTTCAATATATTGATTGAAAATGAAATATATTTATTCATTATACTGAATGAAAACTTCAGCTCAGTTCAGTAACTCAGTCATGTCCAACTCTTTGTGCCCATGGACTGCAACATGCCAGGCTTCCTTGTCTTATCACCAACTCCCGGAGTTTACTAAAACTCATCTCCATTGAGTCGGTGATGCCATCCAACCATCTCATACTCTGTCGACTCCTTCTGCTCCCACCTTCAATCTTTCTGAACCTCAGGGTCTTTTAAAATGAGTCAGCTCTTGACATCAGGTGGCCAAAGTATTGGAGTTTCAGCTTCAGCATCAGTGCTTCCAATGAATATTCAGGACTGATATCCCTTAGGATGGACTGCTTGGATCTCCTTGCAGTCCAAGGGACTATCAAGAGGCTTCTCCAGCACCACAGTTCAGAAGCATCAATTGTTCGGCAGTCAGCTTTCTTTATAGTCCAACTCTCACATCCATGCATGACTATTGGAAAAACCATAGCTTTGAGTAAATGGACCTTTATTGGCAAAGTAACGTCTCTGCTTTTTAATATGTTGTCTAGGTTGGTCATAACTTTTCTTCTAAGAAACAAGCGTCTTTTATTTCATGGTTGCAGTCACCATTTGCAGTGATTTTCAGTTCGGTTCAGTTTATTTCAGCCACTCAGTCATGTCTGACTCTTTGTGACCCAATAACTACAGCACACCTGGCCTCCCTGTCCGTCACCAACTCTCGGAGTCCAACCAAACCCATGTTCATCGATTCGGTGATGCCATCCAACCACCTCATCCTCTGTTGCCCCCTTCTCCTCCTGCCCTCAATCTTTCCCAGCATCAGGGTCTTTTCAAAGGAGTCAGCTCCTCTCATCAGGTGGTCAAAGTATTGGAGTTTCGGCTTCAGCATCAGTCCTTCCAATGAACACCCAGGACTGATCTCCTTTAGAATGGACTGGTTGGATCTCCTTGCAGTCCAAGAGACTCTCAAGAGTCTTCTCCAACACCTCAGTTCAAAAGCATCAATTCTTCGATGCTCAGCTTTCTTTATAGTCCAACTCTCACATCCATACATGACCACTGGAAAAACCACAGCCTTGACTAGATGGACCTTTGTTGGCAACGTAATGTCTCTGCTTTTGAATATGCTCTTTAGGTTGGTCATAACTTTCCTTCCAAGGAGTTAAGCATCTTTTTTCATGGCTGAAATCACCATCTGTAGTGATTTTGGAGCCCAGAAAAATAAAGTCTGACACTGTTTCCAGTGTTTCCCCATCTATTTCCCAAGAAGTGATGGGACCAGATGCCATGTTCTTAGTTTTCTGAATGTTGAGCTTTAAGCCAACTTTTTCACTGTCTTCTTTCAGTTTCATCAAGAGGCTCTTTAGTTCTTCTTCACTTTCTGCCATAAGGGTAGTATCATCTGCATATCTGAGGTTATTGGTATTTCTCCCAGCAATCTTGATTCCAGTTTCTTCTTCATCCAGCCCAGCATTTCTCATAAAGTACTCTGCATCATGGGGTCACAAAGAGTCGAACATGACTGAGCGACTGATCTGATCTTATCTGATATAATTTAAACAAGCAGGGTGACAATACGAAGCCTTGGCTTACTCCTTTCCCAATTTGGAACCAGTCTGTTGTTCCATGTCCAGTTCTAACTGTTGTTTCTTGACCTGCATACATATTTCTCAAGAGGCAGGTAGGTGGTCTGGTATTCCCATCTCTTTCAGAATTTTCCACAGTTTATCGTGATCCACACAAAGGCTTTGGCATAGTCAATAAAGCAGAAGTAGATGTTTTTCTGAAACTCTCTTGCTTTTACTATGAGCCATCAGATGTTGGCAATTTGATCTCTGGTTCTTCTGCGTTTTCTAAATCCAGCTTGCACATCTGGAAGTTCACGGTTCATGTACTGCTGGAGCCTGGCTTGGAGAATTTTGAGCATTATTTTATTAGCGTGTGAAAGTTGCTTAGTTATGTCCAACTCTTTGTGACCCCATGGACTGTATATTCCCTGGAATTCTCCAGGCCAGAACACTGGAGTGGGTAGCCTTTCCCTTCTCCAGAGGATCTTCCCAACCCAGTGATTGAACTGGGGTCTCCTGCTTTGCAGGCAGATTCTTTACCAGCTGAGCCACAAGGGAAGCCCTATTAGCGTGTGAGATATGTGCAATTGTGCTATAATTGCAGCATTCTTTGGCATTGCCTGTCTTTGGAATTGGTATGAAAACTGACCTCTTCCAGTAAACTTAAGTATACATAATTATTGCAATTTGTGATAGCATAAGTATAATTTGTGTAACAATTGACAGTTTAAAATACATTAGTGTTATCTCACATTACACCTTAGTTTAAAAGTAAACTATGTATGACAGGCATGAAAATGCTAATTTCACAAACTAATGCTCAGAAATGAAATTTAGAAAAGCCCCACAGTAATTCAATGGTACTTAGTAATTTGAAAATAAGTTTTCTCTCTCTAGGCTTGCAAGTCCTATGGCCATGTATAGATCATGTAAGATATGTAAATGGTATCAGTTTAGTTAAAATATAATTTCCCTTTTATAATAGCAGATTTTTTTAACAATTTATAAGTCATACCCTTTGATAACAATTTTGGATTTTAATTTGGAAATCTAAAATGATTAGAAAGTTCCTAATGTGTCTAAAGGAATAAACTTTCCTAAATATCCCAATTTATTTTCAATGGAGGAGACTTTATGTGGCAGTCATTATTTGCTGAAGCTGATGTGTAACCCAGCTGGATCTATATTCTATTATCACTAGACTTATTTTTTAACTGTATAAGATGATTTTAACTGTATTAAATATAATTTATTGCCTTATTGAAAATTAAATATTTTAATATTATAAGTGAATAAATACATTTGAAATATGTTACTAAACTCAGTTTGAGTAAGAAAGCATTGTTTTTTATATTTTTATATCACCAGTTATTGAAATACTCTTCAAAGACAGCATTTCTAAAGTGTAAGTCACAGAGAGAAAACAAAGTACTCCTAAAAAAATCAATTATTAACAAAAGAAAACTTGGCTAAGTTATAATTTACAATGAATTTTCAAGTTTTGGAGGGTTATTGAGTTCCCATCACACTGGAATATTTGCTTGTAGACATATTTCAAATTTTTCCAATGTTTGTGAAAATGTTTTCATGAACAGAATCAAAGAGGTAAAATCTATTTGCATAACAGTGCAAAATGAGTAAAACATTGCATTAAAGCATAGTTTTATTTATTAAATTTATTTATTTACTTTTTACTAATTCACTTTATTTATTTATTTACTAGTATTAGCTGTGGAACTCTTAGAAATTCCAGGGAAACAAAAATAAATGGGGGGGGCAGTCCTAAGATGGTGGAGGAATAGGATGGGGAGACCACTTTCTCCCCTACAAATTCATTGAAAGAACATTTGAACGCTGAGCAAATTCCACAAAACAACTTCTGAATGCTGGCAGATGACATCAGGCAGCCAGAAAGGCAGCCCAGTGTCTTTGAAAGGAGATGGAGAAGTCTTGAGGCTATTGTAAGAATAAGACTGAAAACCAGAGGCAGCAGGCTTAAGTCCACATCCTGAGAACACCAGAGAACTCCTCACTCCAGGGAACATAAATCAATAGGAGCTCATCAAACACCTCCATACCTACACTGAAACCAAGCACCACCCAAGGGCCAACAAGTTCCAGAGAAAGACATACCATGCAAATTCTTCAGCAACATAGGAACATAGCCCTGAGCTTCAGTATACAGGCTGCCCAAAGTCACAACCAACCCATTGACATCTCAAAACTGGACAGTGCATACCAGAGAGAAGAAATACTGCTCCACCCACCAGAACACTAACACAAGCTTACCTAACCAGGAAACCTTGACAAGCCACACGTCCAACCCCACCCACAGCGAGGAACCTCCACAATAAAGAGGAACCACAAACTGCCAGAATACAGAAAGGACACCCCAAACTCAGCAATATAAACAAGACGAAAAGGCAGAAAAATACCCAGCAGGGAAAGGAACAGGATAAATGCCCACCAAACTAAACAAAAGAGGAAGAGATAGGGAATCTACCTGGTAAAGAATTCCGAATAATGATAGTAAAAATGATCTAAAATCTTGAAAACAAAATGGAGTTACAGATAAATAGCCTGGAGACAAGGATCAAGAAGATGCAAGAAATGTTTAACAAGAACCTCGAAGAAATAACAAAGAGTCAATATATAATGAATAATTCAATAAATGAGTCAAAAATCACTCTGGAGGGAACCAACAGTAGAATAACAGAGACAGAAGATAGGATAAGTGAGGTAGAAGATAGAATGGTAGAAATAAATGAAACAGAGAGGAAAAAAGAAAAAAGAATTAAAAGAAATGAGGACATCCTCAGAGACCTCTGAGACAATGTTAAATGCCCCAACATTCGAATCATAAGAGTCCCAGAAAAAGAAGACAAAAAGAAAGACCATGAGAAAATACTTGAGGAGATAATAGTTGAAAACTCTCCTAAAATGGGGAAGTGATTATTATCACCTAAGTCCAAGAAACCCAGAGAGTCCCAAACAGGATAAACCCAAGGCAAAACACCCCAAGACACATATTAATCAAATTAACAAAGATCAAACACAAAGAACAAATATTAAAAGCAGCAGGGGAAAAACAACAAATAACACACAAGGGGATTCCCATAAGGATAACAGCTGATCTTTCAATAGAAACTCTTCAGGCCAGGAGGGAATGGAAAGACATACTTAGAGTGATGAAAGAAAATAACCTACAGCTCAGATTACTGTACCCAGCAAAGATCTCATTCAAATATGAAGGAGAAATCAAAAGCTTTACAGATAAGCAAAAGCTGAGAGAATTAAGCACCACCAAACCAGCTCTCCAACAAATGCTAAAGGATCTTCTCTAAACAGGAAACACAGAAAGGGTGTATAAACTTGAACCCAAAACAATAAAGTAAATGGCAATGGGATCATACTTATCAATAATTACCTTAAATGTAAATGGGTTGTATGCCCCAACCAAAAGACAAAGACTGGCTGAATGGATACAAAAACAAGACCCCTATATATGTTGTCTACAAAAGACCCACCTCAAAACAAGGGACACATACAGACTAAAAGTAAAGAACTGGAAAAAGATATTCCACACAAATAGAGACCAAAAGAAAGCAGGAGTAGCAATACTCATATCAGATAAAATAGACTTTAAAACAAAGGCTGTGAAAAGAGACAAAGAAGGACACTACATAATGATCAAAGGATCAATCCAAGAAGAAGATATAACAATTATAAATATATATGCATCCAACATAGGAGCACCACAATATGTAAGACAAATGCTATCAAGTATGAAAGGGGAAATTAATAATAACACAATAACAGTGGGAGACTTTAATACCCCACTCACACCTATGGATAGATCAACTAAACAGAAAATTAACAAGGAAACACAAACTTTAAATGATACAACAGAGCAGTTAGACCTAATTGATATCTGTAGGACATTTCACCCAAAAACAATGAATTTCAACTTTTTCTCAAGCACACATGGAACCTTCTCCAGGATAGATCACATCCTGGGCCATAAAGCTAGCCTTGGTAAATTCAAAAAAAAAAAGAAATCATTCCAAGCATCTTTTCTGACCATAATGCAGTAAGATTAGATCTCAATTACAGGAGAAAAACTATCAAAAATTACAACATATGGAGGCTGAACAACACGCCACTGAATAACCAACAAATCACCCAAGAAATCAAAAAAGAAATCAAAATATGCATAGAAATGAATGAAAGTGAAAACACAACAACTCAAAACCTATGGGACACTGTAAAAGCAGTGCTAAGGGGAAGGTTCATAACAATACAGGCTTACCTCAAGAAATAAGAAAAAAATTCAAATAAATAACCTAACTCTACACCTAAAGCAACTAGAAAAGGAAGACATGAAGAACCCCAGGGTTAGTAGAAGGAAAGAAATCTTAAAAATTAGGGCAGAAATAAATACAAAAGAAACAAATGAGATCATAGGAAGAATCAACAAAGCCAAAATCTGGTTCTTTGAGAAGTTAAATAAAATTGACAAACCATTAGCCAGACTCATCAAGAAACAAAGGGAGAAAAATCAAATCAATAAAATTAGAAATGAAAATGGAGAGATCACAACAACAACACAGAAATACAAAGAATCATAAGAGACTACTATCAGCAACTATATGCCAATAAAATGGACAATTTGGAAGAAATGGACAAATTCTTAGAAAAGTAAAACTTTCCAAAACTGGACCAGGAAGAAATGGAAAATCTTAACAGACCCATCATTAGCATGGAAATTGAAACTGTAATCAGAAATCTTCCAGCAAACAAAAGCCCAGGACCAGATGGCTTCACAGCTGAATTCTACCAAAAATTTAGACAAAAGCTAACACCTATCCTACTCAAACTCTTGCAGAAAATTGCAGAGGAAGGTAAACTTCCAAACTCATTCTATGAGGCCACCATCACCCTAAAACCAAAACCTGACAAAGATGCCACAAAAAAAGAAAACTACAGGCCAATATCACTGATGAACATAGATGCAAAAATCCTTAACAAAATTCTAGCAAACAGAATCCAATAACACATTAAACATATCATACACCATGACCAAGTGGGCCTTATCCCAGGGATGCAAGGATTCTTCAATATCCGCAAATCAATCAACATAATATGCCACATTAACAACTTGAAAAATAAAAACCATATGATTATCTCAATAGATGCAGAGAAAGCCTTTGACAAAATTCAACATCCATTTATGATAAAAACCCTCCAGAAAGCAGAAATAAAAGGAACATACCTCAACATAATAAAAGCTATATATGACAAACCCACAGTAAACATTATCCTCAATGGTGAAAAATTGAAAGCATTTCCCCTAAGGTCAGGAACACGACAAGGGTGCCCACTCTCACCACTACTATTCAAGATAGTTTTGGAATTTTTGGCCACAGCAATCAGCAGAAAAAGAAATAAAAAGGAATCCAGATTGGAAAAGAAGAAGTAAAACTCACTGTTTGCAGATAACATGATCTTCTACATAGAAAACCCTAAAGACTCCACCAAAAAATTACGAGAGCTAATCAATTAATATAGTAAAGTTGCAAGATATAAAAGCAACACACAGAAACCCCTTGCATTCCTATACACTAACAATGAGAAAACAGAAAGAGAAATTAAGGAAACAATTCCATTCACCATTGCAACGAAAAGAATAAAATACTTAGGAATATATCTACCTAAAGAAACAAAAGACCTATGTACAGAAAACTGTAAAACACCGGTGAAAGAAATCAAAGAGGATACAAATGAAGAAATATACTGTGTTCGTGGATCGGAAGAATCAGTATAGTGTAAATGAGTATACTAACCAAAGCAATCTATAGATTCAATGTAATCCCTATGAAGCTACCAATGGTATTTTTCACATAACTAGATCAAATAATTTCACAATTTGTATGGAAATACAAAAAACCTCGAATAGCCAAAGCAATCTTGAGAAAGAAGAATGGAACTGGAGGAATCAACCTGCCTGACTTCAGGCTCTACTACAAAGCCACAGTCATCAAGACAGTATGGTACTGACACAAAGACAGAAATATAGATAAACGGAACAAAATAGAAAGCCTAGATGTAAATCCATGCACTTATGGACACCTTATCTTTGACAAAGGAGGCAAGAATATACAATGGATTAAAGACAATCTTTAACGAGTGGTGCTGGGAAAACTGGTCAACGACTTGCAAAAAAAAATGAAACTAGAACACTTTCTAACACCATACACAAAAATAAACTCAAAATTGATTAAAGATCTCAACTTAAGACCAGAAACTAAAACTCCTAGAGGAAAACATGGGCAAAACACTCTCTGACATAAATCACAGCAGAATCCTCTATGACCCACCTCCCAGAATATTGGAAATAAAAGCAAAAATAAACAAGTGGGACCTAATTAAACTTAAAAGCTTCTGCACAACAGAGGAAACTATAAGCAAGGTGAAAAGACAGCCTTCAGAATGGGAGAAAATAATAGCAAAGCAACTGACAAATTAACCTCAAAAATATACAAGCAACTGCTGCAGCTCAATTCCAAAAAAATAAACGGCCCAATCAAAAAATGGGCCAAAGAAATAAACAGACATTTCTCCAAAGAAGACATATAGATGGCTAACAAACACATGAAAAGATGCTCAACATCATTCATTATCAGAAAAATGCAAATCAAAACCACAATGAGGTACCATTTCATGCCAGTCAGAATGGCTGCTATCCAAAAGTCTACAAGCAATAAATGCTGGAGAGGGTGTGGAGAAAAGGGAACCCTCTTACACTGTTGGTGGGAATGCAAACTAGTATAGCCACTATGGACAACAGTGTGGAGATTCCTTAAAAAACTGGAAATAGAACTGGCATATGACCCAGCAATCCCACTGCTGGGCATACACACTGAGGAAACGAGAATTGAAAGAGACATGTGTACCCCGATGTTCATTGCAGCACTGTTTACAATAGCCAGGACATGGAAGCAACCTAGATGTCCATCATCAGACAAATAGATAAGAAAGCTGTGGTACATACACACAATGGAATATTACTCAGCCATTAAAAAGAATACATTTGAATCAGTTCTAATGAGGTGGATGAAACTGGAGCCTATTATACAGAGTGAAGTAAGCCAGAAAGAAAAACACCAATACAGTATACTAATGCATATATATACAATTTAGAAAGATGGTAACAATAACCCTGCATGCAAGATAGCAAAAGAGACACAGATGTATAGAACAGTCTTTTGGACTCTGTGGGAGAGGGCAGAGGTGGGGTGATTTGGGAGCATGGCATTGAAACATGTATATTATCATATGTGAAATAGATTGAGAGTCCAGGTTCAATGCATGATACAGGGTGCTTGGGGCTGGTGCACTGGGATGACCCAGAGGGATAGAATGGGATTGGGAGGTGGGAGTGGGGTTCAGGATGGGGAACACATGTACACCCATGGTGGATTCATGTCAATATATGGAAAAATCAATACAATATTGTAAACTAATTAACCTCAAATAAATAAATAAATAGAAAAAAACAAAAATGACACATTCTTTGCCATCTAGGAATTCTACATTTCATTTTTTGGACAGTTTCTCAATTTTAGCACAAAAGATGTATTTTAAACTTGTGATAATCTTTTTATTTAATTTTATATATTTGCCTTTACAGAAGGGTCTGTAAATTTGTGTACATTGCAGAATTTTTTTATTAATTTCAAGGGCTGAATTAAACAATTAAAATTGCCTAATTTTATGTAGCAAGTTTATAGTTGAATAATTTTGAAGATCCAGTAATGTTCATTTATGTAGGACAGTGTTGAGGCAGGGAGCCAGCTGGCAGTTGATGGAGGTATATATATATATATATATATATATATATATATATACACTCAATGTTCAGAAAATAATTGTGTAGAGAAGGTAGTTAAAAAAGCAAAGTCTTCATATATATATATATATATTAGGGTTAGGGTTATGTATATAATATACATATATATATACATACATATATATATGTATATACAGCTGGCAGTTGTATATACATATATATGTATGTATATGTATATTATATATATATCTAACCCTAACCCTAATATATATATATATATATATATATATGAAGACTTTGCTTTTTTGACTACCTTCTCTACACAATTATTTTCTGAACATTGAGTCAGTTATTCAGTCCCCACTTCCTTTTCTCTCATGTTTTCTCATCAGAGTATTAGCACCTGTTATGTCAAAATATATTTTAGAGACAGTGAAGAGGAACTATTTTAAAGAATGTGGTTAAGATGCAACCCTTCTTAACCCCTTTACCTGTTCTGTTGTGTGTCTAAGGTCAGAAGTAAAGGAGGCTATATATAGAGGCTTAGACTGTATCACTTCGATGCCTAGATGTCCTAGACTATATGGACCCACCTTGAATTTTTACATAATTCTTTAGGGAACCATGTTGGGATTTGGAACAATACATGAAGGAAAGAAAATGTAGACATTTACTTGGACTTAATATCCTTCTAAGGACACAAAAAAAGACCCAAAAGCTCACTTCTATAAAGACTAATGTGAGAAAGTATTTCATAGAGACTCACTATATCGCCATCACTGTGCTTAAGGATTTTATGGTTATTTCATTTAATTCTTTAAACAATTATTGATGTGATTATTTTAATCACATTTTAAATATGAAGAACAACTGATTTTAGGTAATTTTCCAAAAATTTCAAAGCTAGCATATAACATATTTGTAACACATTTTATTCTCATTTTGTGGTCACTGTTTTTTTCCACAAATCATCATTGGCAAACTTGTTTAACTGGATAACAGATATGTGAAGAATGTGTGTCAAAGGATTTACACTTTTCCATGACCTTGTAACAGAGGCTTTATTAAATTTATTTAGAATTTTTCAGGAAATTAGAATCAATATCAGCTATTTATTATTTGAATCTTTATGGATCAACAAAAAGAAATGAAGAGAAATGTCCAGATCATGTCTTTTTATCCCCGTTTTCAGAGGCCTCATGGAATCTTGAAGTAGGAAAAAATATATATACTAAATGTGACTCAAAAAACAGTGTCCTTTCAAGAGTCATGATTTGTATAAGATACTAAAATTTGAATTTAAATTAGGGCTAGTTTAATATTTGAATTGTTTGTTCAGTGTTCACTAGAGAAATAATCATTGTGCAAGTTTTAAAATACAGAGAAAATTATTCTGTCTCAATTAGAGAGAATTACCTCTAATTATTTTACCCTCATGAAGTATCCAAATATCACTGACCAAGAAAAAATGAGCTAAAGGTTACAGTATTTTTGTATTACACATGTGATGGTTATAGTAGGAAGGAAAGAATCATTAGTATGAAACTAAAAAGATTCCAGAGGTTTATGTTTTCAAATAAATTGACCTTGAGTTTTTAAAAAGATATTACTGGATGAAGAAAAAGAGATATATTATAAATAATATTTATTGAAAAGTGATAAGCTGATGTGTAGCTTCTGAAAGGACTGTTATATCTATATGTTCAATGAGATCATTTTAATTTATATGATTAACCATAGCAATACAAAACTGTGAAAGTTCAAACTATAAAAGTACCAGTCAAATTATTCATGTGTGTATAAAATTTTTACCTGAAAAATTAGAAAGTGCACATAAAAAGCCCAAAAGTACACAAACACCAGAAACACACATTTACACATTTATTTAATATAAATGCAAGGAACTAGAAAACATCTAGTTTAATGCAAAAGCAAAAACCTAGAAAATATCCATGGTGGCGATCATAAAATATTTTCCTAATAGCCAGAGAGTGCTAAACCTGTTTCCAGACATTTTGTCAGTAAGATTTGTCTCTAATGTCAATAAACAGCTTCCCTGGTGGCTCAGATAGTAAGGAATCTGCATGCAATGCAGGAGACCCAGGTTCAATACCTGGGTTGAGAAGATCCCCTGGATAAGGGAATGGCAACCCACTCCACTATTCTTGCCTGGAGAATTCCATGGACAAAGGAGCCTGGCGGAGTCCATGGGGTCACAAAGAGTGAGAGATGACTGAGCAACTACACTTTCACTTTCAATAAACACTAATCTGATGTGCTAGTGAGACAAGTCTGTTAATCCTAAGGAACAAAGTGTACATAAAAGCAACAAAGAGTTTTAACTATAGAAGGACCTAATTAGTTCTTAGAAGTTTGGGGAAGACACTATCATTCACAAATGTCTATTTAAAGAACTTGGAGAAATGAAACAACAATAAACAAACAACAACAACAAAAAAAAAAACAAAGGCCAGAGGCAGCATTTATTCCCAAGTCTGGATTTCTTATGTACTTAGTCTCATTGAGCTTTTGATCCCCTTATTAGGCACCAAGGCCCATGTTGCAGCTGGGGATACTCAAGCTCAGGCCGGTGAAGTTTCTTCTAAGTGGCAGAGGTGGGACTTAGCTCTGATTTCTGGTTAGGCATGCCAACTATTTCACAAAGTTGTTCTTGTTTTCTAGCATTGAATCTCTGTGTTAATACCATCATTGTTATACATTCCATTTGTTTTTTCACAAATGTAAATTTTCATCTAGAATATTTGTTTCCAGGAGAATTAGTTAGAATTGAAAATGAATGCTAATTTTCAGCTAATGACATTTCAAATAAATGACTGAATGTAGGGGGAAGACTTAAGAAAACATAGTCTTATTTTAGTCTGAGTTCATTTTCATCAAGGAATTTTCTCCTATAGGTGATCAAAATTTGTCTTTTTTGTATAAATTCTCCATATGTCCAATTATGATTTTAGAGTTTACATAGTTAACAATAAGAAAGCTGAATATTTGTCCTGTTTTTCATCTTGGATTCTCTAGAATTTATTACTTTTTCTTTTTCTATTACTTTCCTTTCAGAGTTATATTTTATTATCTAAATTATCAGAAAGTTAGTAAAAATATTAGATGTACTTTAAAATTAGAAAATAATACAAGCTCTTACCTGAAATTATAAAGGTTTTTTAAATTTAATTTTTTATGAGATATATAGCTAAGATGCCATTTATTTTCAAAGAACACCTTGGGATGTTTCTTGATTCTTAGAGGCACTGAGAACATACTAAAATATCACTTGTATGGGAGAAATTTCAGTGACTTTCAGTTACATAAATCGAAAAGTTTAGTATACAATGACTAATAATATTTACTCCAGTGTGACCTAGGTTTGACAGTTCCATGAGAAGCATTAGTGCTTCATTTATTGATCAAAAGAAATACCTTAGTATTATATAAGAAATTAGACTGCTTCTTTGTAACTAATTATAAAAGAGAGATCAAATTTTCTAGAATTTTGAGAGCATTACTCTGACACTAAGTCACATGTATGTTTTACCAGCTACTGATGGATCAAAATTTGTAAAGTATTTTTATTATTAAATTATATTAAATATATATGTATTGTTCTTAAACTTAAAAGAAAAACACATCCAATACTATCCAGAAAACTGGAACATTAGGAACAGCATTAAGACCAATATAACCAAGAGTTATTTTATGGAGAGGTTGTGGTAGGTGCATTTAATCTCTACCTGAAATTCAAAGACATAATATTTTTTAAATTCTTACTACCTGTATCTCTTTTCCCGAAACATTTTATTTTCAAATTTCTCTTCTTACTGATATTTTATTATTTTAATCTGGTTAGCATTTATTATTGCTATATCTTATTTTTAACAGCTTTAATGAAGTATCAATCAGTTCAGTCAGTTCAGTCACTTAGTCGTGTCCAACTCTTTGAGACCCCATGAATTGCAGCACTCCAGGCCTCCCTGTCCATCACCATCTCCCGGAGTTCACTCAAATTCACATCCATGGAGTCAGTGATGCCATCCAGCCATCTCATCCTCTGTCGTCCCTTCTCCTCCTGCCCCCAATCCCTCCCAGCATCAGAGTCTTTTCCAATGAGTCCACTCTTCACATGAGGTGGCCAAAGTACTGGAGTTTCAGCTTTAGCATCATTCCTTCCAAAGAATACCCAGGACCATTTTCCTTTAGAATGGACTGGTTGGATCTCCTTACAGTCCAAGAGACTCTCAAGAGTCTTCTCCAACACCACAGTTCAAAAGCATCAATTCTTTGGCGCTCAGCTTTCTTCACAGTCCAAGTCTCACATCCATACATGACCACTGGAAAAACCATAGCCTTGATAATAATATACAAAAACAGCATATACTTACTATTTAATTTGATGGGATTAAACATATGCATACACCAGTGAAACTGTCACCTCAAGCAAGGTAGTAAACATATCCATCATCTTTAAAAGTTTCCTCCTGCCCTCCACATTTTTATGCTAAGAACACTTAACTTGAGCTACTCTCAGCAAATTTTTCCGTTTACAATGCAGTATTGTCTACTCTGGGGCTTCCCTGGTGACTCAATGGTAAAGAATCCACCTGCCAATGCAGGAGACACAAGTTTGATATCTCGGTTAAGATGATGCCCTGGAGAAGGAAATGGCAACCTTCTCCAGTATTCTTGCCTGGAAATCCCATGGACAGAGATGCCTGGCAGGCTACAGTTCATGAGGTCTGAGGTCGCAAAAAGAGTTAGACATGACTTAGCAACTAAACATCAACAATTGTTTATTGTAGGCACTGTGTTGCAGAGCAGCTGTCTAGAACTTATTCCTCTTGTATAATGAAACTTTATACATGTTGAACAACTCCCCGTTTCCTCCTCCCACTAGCCACTGGTAACCATCATTCTACCTTCTGCTTCTATGACTTCTATCTGGAATTAGGATTAAGAAGTGATACCCTGCACTCTCATGTTCACTGAAGCACTATTCAAAATAGCCACAGACTATATCAATGAGAAACATTTCCTTTCCCAGTAAACTCTTGTACACCTTCTAAAGTGAAAGTGAAAGTGGCTCAGTCGTGTCCTACTGAACTATAGTGTCCATGGTGTCTCAGAGTAGGACACGACAAGTAGAACTAATGATAATGACAAAGAAGAAGAAAATGCATATTACAGTACAAATAAAATCTATAAATTCACAGAGATTCTTACTTTTTGTTTGTTGAAGTTATTATGCAGAAATTAACTTCTGAGTACAAAATAAGAATAGAATTTGGCAATGGACTAATGTAGGACAACTGCATATATATCACGATATCTCTCTTTCTGTCTAGACATGAAGGCATTAATAGTGTGTTTTCAAAGAATGATGAGCATCTCAGAATATAACAGGAACTCAATAGGACAGACAATCTAAGAGGTAAGTTAACACCAAATAGTAGAGCATCTGGCATGGAATGCTATGTATTTCAGTCTTTACTGTTTAAACTATTCATACATAGATGTAGAACAAGTCCCTTAGAATAAACAAATTTGACCTCAGAATACTAACTCTCTCAGGATTATGAAAATTATTCCATTGAAAGAATTCCAGGTGGGAAAGAAAGAAATGAAGACTCTGTGAAGCCATCCACCTATTCAGCATCTGTACCTCAATAGCTAAATGATGTTTGACAATAATAAAACATAGTGATAGGATTTTTTAGTTCCTGGATACTAAACTCAAATACAAAGTTGCCTGATATTCAATGGTACTAGCCTAATATATTTGACTTACTACTTGTGAGAAACAGTAATAAAAACTACTAACACATATCATGCTTATTTTGGGTTCTACTTTATGCATTGACCTATGCATATCTAATCACAACAAATCCATGGCATACATACTATTTTTTTAACCATTTTATAGATGAAAAACTAAATCATAGTAGCAGTACAGAAAGTGACAAGTATGCTCTGAATTGCTATGCCAGATTCCCTCTATATCTTTTTTTTTTTTTTTGGTAATATGAAAGAAGTCTATATGCTCTAAAAAATCTCAGTTTCTCCATTTTGCCCAGATCCACTTGGGTAATCTTCTCAAAAAAACGAGTCCGAAATGCAGTACTTGGATGCAATCTCAAAAACGACAGAATGATCTCTGTTCGTTTCCAAGGCAAACCATTCAATATCACAGTAATCCAAGTCTATGCCCCAACCAGTAACGCTGAATAAGCTGAAGTTGAATGGTTCTATGAAGACCTACAAGACCTTTTAGAACTAACACTACAAAACATGTCCTTTTCATTATAAGGGACTGGAATGCAAAAGTAGGAAGTCAAGAAACACCTGGAGTAACAGGCAAATTTGGCCTTGGAATATGGAATGAAGCAGGGCAAAGGCTAATAGAGTTTTGCCAAGAGAACACACTGGTCATAGCAAACACCCTCTTCCAACAACACAAGAGAAGACTCTACACATGGACATCACCAGATGGTCAACATCGAAATTAGGTTGATTACATTCTTTGCAGCCAAAGATGGAGAAACTCTATACAGTCAGCAAAACAAGACCAGGAGCTGACTGTGGCTCAGATCATGAATTCTTTATTGCCAAATTCAGACTAAATTGAAGAAAGTAGGGAAAACCACTAGACCATTCAGGTATGACCTAAATCAAATCCCTTATGATTATACAGTGGAAGTGAGAAAATAGATTAAGGGCCTAGATCTGATAGATAGAGTGCCTGATGAACTATGGTTGAAGGTTCGTGACATTGTACAGGAGACAGGGATCAAGACCATCCTCAAGGAAAAGAAATGCAAAAAAACAAAAATGACTGTCTGGGGAGGCCTTACAAATAGTAGTGAAAGAAGAGAAGCGAAAAGCAAAGGAGAGAAAAGGAAAGATACAAGCATACTGAATGCAGAGTTCCAAAGAATAGCAAGGAGAGATAAGAAAGGAAAAGACTAGAGATCTCTTCAAGAAAATTAGAGATACCAAGGCAGCATTTCATGCAAAGATGGGCTTGATAAAGGACAGACAGTGGTATGGACCTAACAGGAAGCAGAAGATATTAAGAAGAGGTGGCAAGAATACACATAAGAACTGTACAAAAAATATCTTCAGGACCCAGATAATCACGATGGTGTGATCACTACCTAGAGCCAGACATCCTAGAATGTGAAGTCAGGTGGGCCTTAGAAGCATCACTATGAACAAAGCTAGTGGAGGTGTTGGAATTCCAGTTTGAGCTATTTTCTAATCCTGAAAGATGATTAAGGCTTAAATTAATGTGGCTTAAAGCTCAACATTCAGAAAACTAAGATCATGGCATCTGGTCCCATCACTTCATGGGAAATAGATGGGGAAACACTGGAAACAGTGGCAAAACTCTATTATTTTGGGCTCCAAAATCACTGTAGGTGGTGATTGCAGCCATGAAATTAAAAGACGCTTACTCCTTGGAAAGAAAGTTATGACCAAGCTAGATAGCATATTCAAAAGCAAAGACATTACTTTGCCAACAAAGGTCCATCTAGTCAAGGCTTTTTCCAGTGGTCATATATGGATGTGAGAGTTGGACTGTGAAGAAAGCTGAGCACCAAAGAATTGATGCTTTTGAACTGTGGTGTTGGAGAAGACTCTTGAGAGTCCCTTGGACTGCAAGGAGATCCAACCAGTCCATTCTAAAGATCAGTCCTGGTGTTCATTGGAAGGACTGATGCTAAAGCTGAAACTCTAATACTTTGGCCACCTGATGTGAAGAGTTGACTCATTGGAAAAGACTCTGATGCTACGAGGGATTGGGGGCAGGAGGAGAAGGAGATGACAGAGGATGAGATGGCTGGATGCCATCGATGATTTGATAGATATGAGTTAGAGTAAGCTCCAGGAGTTGGTGATGGACAGGGAGGCCTGGTGTGCTGCAATTCATGGGGTCGCAAATAGTCAGACACAACTGAGCGACTGAACTGAACTGAACTGAACTGAATCTTCTCAAGAGTTGTGTCAGTTATCTGGTTTTCTTTGTTGCTTTATCAATCAGTCTCTGCTCTTCCCACCTTTATCCCTTTATCTTATGTAGAACTCAAAATGCCATGCCCTTGGCAGTAGAAACTACCTTTATTCTTCACCCCATTCCTCACCCTGGTTTTACAGCTCCCTCCTCCACTATGGTAGTATATTGGTCCCCCAACATGTGTGTATCATAATTCTAAGCTGTGAATATGTTATCTTATAAGGCAAATGTAAATTAAAGGAATTAATCACCTGACCTCTTTTTTGAGAGTTAAGTTTTAATTGACAGGAATGTTTAACACTTCAAGTCTGGGAGGCAGCATCTCAAGTAACTGTGAGAGAACTTCTATGAGGAGGAAGGCGGTGGGGGAGCAAAATATACAGGAATTTTGCAACTAAGGGCAGATCGTTTGAAAGTCAGAGGATTATTGTTAATTAAAGAAAATCAGATATCTATATTTCAAGGAATTTAGTGCTTTTCTATATATGGAAGATGCAAGAGTCTGGGCTCACTGAAATCAGTTCCTTAGATATGCACCTCAGGTATATGGGGCCAGTATCCTGTGTTTTCACATCCTGAGTTTCCTCAGGGCTCATCATAGGAAGTGGCTCCTAGATGGCACATATTCTTTCCCTTCCAGAGTTCCCTTAGAACTCACCAGCTCACCATCTATCAGTGGTGGCTGCATTGCTGATAATTATTATCCTTATGTCCACTGATATGGCAGGAAAAACTCCATTTCTCAGATGGAATATATCACCTGACCTTAAGGTGAAGAGATTATCATAGACTTCCAGGAAAACCCAATGTAATCACAGGCTCCTTAAAAGTGAAAGAGAGCAGCTGAAAGAGTTAGAGAGAAATGTTGACTGTGAAAGAAATACCAGAGAGATGTAATGTTACTGGCTTTAACAAAGAAAAGAGGCCAGGAGGCAAGGAATGGGGCACTTAATGTATCGTCCTTTACAGCCTCCACAGAGAACACAGTAGTGCCAACACCTTGATTTTAATCCAGTGAGACCTCGGTCAGACTTTATTACTACAGAACTGTAGGAAAATAAAATTGTGATGTGTTAATCCTCTACATTTATGTAACATGTTAAAGTAGCCAAAGGAAATTAATACAGCCCCACAGAGGCTCATGTTCTAGCTTAGGAATTTGTCTTAAGTTCCTATGTTCTAAATAAATTCTTTATTCAATTTCATAAGAAGCATCAATTTATCAAATGTATATTAGTAAGATTTACCTAAGGGTTGGGAAGATCCCCTGGAGAAGGAAATGGCAACCCACTCCAGTATTCTTGCCTGAAGAATTCCAGACAGAGGAGCCTGGCAGGCTACAGTTCACGGAATCACAAAGAGTTGGACACAACTTAGCAACTAAACAACAGCAACCAGATTTACCTAATATCATGAATGTGTCCATTTCTTGGACTTCCCTGGTGATTCAGTGGTTAAGAATTCACCTGCCCATGCAGGAGACATGGGTCGATATCTGGGTTGGGAAGAGCCCCTGGAGAAGGAAATAGCAACTCACTCCAGTATTCATGCTTGGGAAATCCCACGGACAGCTGGCGGCTGGTAGCTACAGTCCATGGAGTCACAAAAGTGTCAGACATGACTTGGCAACTAAACCACAAATGTTCATTTCTCAGTACCAACCCTTCCAAGCCTACACATGGAACGTGTTTATGTATATAATTAACTAGCTCATGTCTTCTTCATAACTGAAGTATGATTTTCTAAAAATTCCATATTATTAAGTCTACTTTCAGTACCTACTTTAACACTTTCTTTTCTAAATTTTAATTGCCAAGTAAGATGTTATACATTCCTAGATTATTTTCCAAATTTAGTTGTTTTCAACTTCAGTATAGGTTGTTAATAATATTTTCTTATATATATATTTGTTCTTCCATTTAAATGTAAATCTTCCAATTAGAATTGCTTAGTTTATAGAACTATTTCGGTGCCCTAATATTCTGATACTACCTCATTAAGGCTAAGAGAAAAAAGAAAAGAATGTTGAAGCAAATAACAACACTAAGATCTTGAGGAAGTGTGAATACATAATTTGACATTTCTGTGAGGTTTTGACCAAGAGATTGAGCCTCAATACTTTTTAAAAGAAAACAAGCTAATAAACCCTTTAATCTTACAAAGGTAGTGGAGTTAAAGAAAAAATATAACAAAATCTTGGAGGGAGATTTTCATTTAGAAATTATTTTAGGGAAATTAAAATCATCCATAATGCTGAACCATTTCACAAATCACTTTTAAAATTTCAAAAACAAAACAGAAATGAAAAGTCAGGCCAGGGGCAAGATACAGCAGTGAGGAACTTTTTTGTGTAGCAGTGGGTGGAATGGCTTTTAAACAGAGCTCTCAAACATATCTTTTTAAAAATTTTAACTACTTCTAAAGTAGTTTTTGTAATTTTATAATTTTTACCTGTCATCTCTGAATTGGGTTCTTGTCTAGGAAATGTATCTATCTAAATGTGCCTAACTATATCCATATCTATCTGTCAGTCTATATCTGTATTTATGTCTATAAATCTACATATACATATATATATATTACATTTTCATTAGGCCATGTATGATGATAACTGTATAAAAACAAATGTTTTTAAAATGAATTTCAGAGGAAAAATAACAGTAGTTTCATGAGAAAAGGGTTTTAAACTTAAAACATTATTTCACTGGCTCTTATAAACTCATAAAAAAAAAAAAAAACATTTAATTATTTAGAATAGTCTTAGTGGGGATGGTATCAACCATTTGCATGATTTGTACCTTAAATCCATTTAAAAATTGTCATGTTTCAATTGGACAATACACAACTCAGCAATGTCTTATGGGACAAATCTAGCCCTTTATCTGCTTTTGTTTTGTTTTAAAAAATGTTTTATTGGAAAATGGTCAACTCATTTTGTTATATATACTATCTCTGCTGCCTTCCTCACACAATGCAGAGGTAAGCATTTGTGAGAGACTCTGCTGCTGCTAAGTCATGTCAGTCGTGTCCGACTCTGTTGTGACCCCATAGATGGCAGCCCACCAGGCTCCTGTCCCTGGGATTCTCCAGGC